>NC_050075.1:68923711-69027746 GCF_009764565.3 Dermochelys coriacea | reverse complement strand
TTTTGTACATGTCTTGTGAGGTATCAGTCTTGATCTGTTGAACAATAATAACCTGTTGGATTGTATGTACTATCCTTGTATATGAAGTTATGAAGTATTACTACATGTGTTACAGAAATATGTTGTGAGGTTGGGAACACCCACAACCAAAGATGTGGCTATTGATGGCTACTCAGCATTAATGGCTCATCAACACACAATCCACTATCCTAGAGACTTCTCTGAGGAAGCCCATACACCAGAGGGGCAGACTAATCCACATCATAGCAAAGATCTTTGCAGCAAGCTGGAAGAAAAGAGAGACAGTGACATCATCACTTGGCCTCTCTCCTCCACCTCCAGCTCAACATTTGTCTGGAAGACAAAGATTTGAACTGGGAAAGGGTAGTCCCAGGCTGGAAGGTAGTCCCAACCTGAGTATTGGGGAACTGTAACCTGCTTGTACCATCTGTCAGGGTGAGATATTGTTTGCTTTAGCTCTTGCTCCGAGTAAAAGGTTAGGATTTAAAATGTGTTTTTTTTTATTTTCTTAATGTAATCTCTGATCGTTATGCCTACCATGTATAATCACATACACTCTATTGTTCTGTAGTTAATAAACCTGTTTTATATTTTACCTAAAACTGTTTTGGAGGAAGTGCTTAGAAAATCTCAGTTCAGTTTACAAAGGCTAGTGTGCATCCATTCCACATTAAGGGAGTTTATTTGTGACACACACGCTCATATACAAATAACACGTATTACTGTGCACAATCCTTTGCCTGATTATACAAGACAATATTTATTGATTTGATGTGTAATGTGGAACTTTGGGCACCGAACTGCCAGGTGGTCATGCTGTGGGTAACATTGTAACATATTTCCTCTCAATCTGCTTTGGAACAAAACTGGCACACAGTACAGGTGAAAAAACTTGAACACTAGCAAATCTATTGGTTAGCAGGATGGCAAAATAGGGAGGGGATCAGTTTCTGCAGCATGAATTACATTTTATGCAACCTTACCTTCTTAACATTGAAGAGTTATAATGAATTAATTAAAAAGAAAAGGAGGACTTGTGGCACCTTAGAGACTAAAAAATGTATTTGAGCATAAGCTTTCGTGAGCTACAGCTCACTTCATTCAGTTCATTGTCAGGTACGGTAGGAGTCAGTCAGTGGCTGCAGCACTACTGGATCCCCTACCAGGATAATTGGTGAAAGCAAGAAAAATTAACTCCTGAAATAGTCTCTTTAGTCTCACTCATTGTGAGTGGGACTCTTTTGAGGGGCAATTAATTTTACAATAAAGTTTAAAATCTCTCCCTGGGGAGGTGAAGGGTATTTGAATCGCATGCTCCATCTCCCACATTCAAATTGTTGCAGCTCCTGACCTTCTCCTGGTTGCTGTTCGGTCCTTGCTGTGAAAATTAGCGAGTGAGCTGGGGGAGGAGAGGGGGAGAGTAAGTGATGGCAGGAGAGGGGATGGAGTGAGTGGTGGGGTGGGGCCTCAGAGAAGGGGCAGGGTTGTGGGAGCAAGAGTGTTGGGTTTTCTGCTATTAGAAAGTGGCAACCCTAGTGTGTAGCAGGGTTGGGTGGTGCTCCCTCCCCTGTGGGAACTAGCCCAGGCCCCTTTGCACACCCTCCCAATTTTGCACTGTGCCCCCTCATGGGGGGCATGTCCCACAGTTTGGGGATCATTGCTCCATCCACCAACTGGCCTACAACAATGCTCCAGGCCCTCCAGACACCTTTCCCCAGCCTACTTAAGTCTGAGGAAGGAACAGAATAGACTGAAAAGTCATGCAAAAGCCACTAGAGCAGTGGTTCCCAAACTTGTTCCACCGCTTGTGCAGGGAAAGCCCCTGGGGGGACCATGCCAGTCTACACTACAATGGATGGAAGCGGTGCGGGCCGAGGGACACACTAGCCGTCGCTTCCATCAGCTCCCATTGGCCTAGAACAGTGAACCATGGCCACTAGGAGCCGCGATTGGCCGAACCTGCGGACGCAGCAGGTAAACAAACCGGCGCAGCAAGTTTGGGAACCACTGCACTAGAGAGGTTTGTGATGGAGTGAGTAGGCAATTATTACAAGCAGTTTGCTGGGCCCACAATGAGACATGACTGCTAAGCCCCTGAGGCAGAGGACAGCCTGACTCAGAGATAAAGGGACTAGGTTTAGTTTCAATTTTGGGTCTACTACCTAGATCAGGCAGTTATAGAGCTGTGGATACCAGTATCCTGGGAGGCACAGACCCAGCTGGTGTTGGCGACCTAGAGCCAGGTGAGACCATAGGTCCAGGAGCCAACCCATTGTACTCAGGGGTGAAAACACTTTACCAAGGCCCTATTGTTTTCTTTAAGCCAGCCAATGGTTGCAGCATTACTACACATATATCCAGCTGCCTGGTAAGGTGCCAGGAGCTGAAATACAGCTGTGAATGGTGGAAAGGGGGGAATTTATTGTATTATTAATATTTTAGCATTTAACGTTTTCTGTCTCTGGAGTCTCTGTTGCCTCTCCCTAATAAAGTTCCCCTTTGTTACATTGTTCTTTGTGGGTGTGACATTGTTTAGGGTTCCATTATTGAATTCTACTTTTTATGTGCTGGGTCAGAAGCCTTGATAAGAACAGGAGTATTAGTCATTTTTCCAAGGGACATCATCTGCTTGTGTCCTAGGCACAGAGAGGATGTACCTTGGTTGGTGGCACCAGGCAGCACAACAAAGAACCTAGGTCGCTACCATTGGGGTTGGGGTGGGAGAGAAGACCCTCTAACTAGCAAGCATCAGGGAGAAGGCTTGATCCCCATGAGCCCTTGGGAGAGCGGATACACCTAGTTATTTATTTTTAAATACTAAAAGCAGTTTGTGCTGCCTCTCTGCATTGAAAATGTTTTGAATAATATTAAAAATAAAGCATCATCTCGTACAGTCTATGATGAAGCACTGGTGTTAAGAAATTCACTAAAATCTGTACAGCAGCCTATCTATAAAGAAACTGTTTTTTTTCCAAAGATAAACTTTTGTACTGCACGCATCTCCATGGTAGTTGAAGAACCTACAGAATTCCCAGTGCCTGTGATTTAAAATTTCCAAGAAAATAAAAGTAAGCATGTGTGTGTGCGCGTGCGCACTTCTACACTAGGTGCTTTCTGCATTAAATAGTAAGTGAAGCTTAGATTTTTTTTCCACAATGCCTAAGGAACTTGGCTTGGTAGTTGGATGTCCAAATGCCTTAGTCTGCTTTGAAAGGCAGATGAGATAAGCACAAAGAATACCTGTCTTTATAAATGTTTTTGCATATCACCAGAAGGCTGTTTTATTATATCAGGGTCAGAATGGTCCTACTTGGATGCATGTTAGGCATCTACATTCCTCTTGCATCATTTAATTTGAGTTTCTCCATTTAGCTGCCTAGTTGAGTTTAATTTAGTGGCATCCATGTTAGAAATTGTAGGGCAAAATATTAATAGATTTTTAAGGCTAGAAAGGACTTTTTTTGATCATTGTGTCTGATGGCCTGCATAACACAAGCCATAGGCCTCCCCTAAATTAAGTCCAGTTTCAAGGCCAGTAGCTGTGGTTGAACCAGTGCACGTCTTTTAGAAAAACATCCAATCTCGATTTTAAAATCTCTAGTGATGGTGATTACACCACAGCACTGGTACATTGATCCAATGGTTAATAATTACCCACACTGTTAAAAGCTTCCACTTCTTTTTTCTAGCCTGATGCTGGCAATTTTTAGCCATTGGATCTTGTTATACCTTTTGTTTGCTAGACTGAAGACCCTCCCTCTAGTATCAAATTTCTGTTCCCTATGTAGGTACATTGGGGATCAGATTATAGCACTGGCCATCTCAGCATTTTAGATTCTCTCTAGGTTTTTTTTAGTTTGAGTTTGGATTTAAAAGGTAGGTGAATTTGACCAGCTAGAGAATATATTTTTTTATCTATAGCCATCACAGTAACATGTACTGGCTGTTGGCAATTGGAGGCTTACTGCTGGAAAGCAGACCCTGCTCTCTGACAACTTACTGTTCTTGTGATGTAACCAGGCTTGTGTGTTAGTTGCCTGTGACCAATAAATTCCTGGTGAAAGAATGAGTTTCACAAAGTTTCTCAACTTCTGGCTGTCATTCATTCACATTGTTAAGCTTTCCATCTTCCAGAGTCTCTTTTGAAGTTTAATACATTTACTTAATATTTACTTTTCTATCTGTTTACTAAGACTGTGGAATTTTATTACTCTTTGTTTTAGTGGGGGACTATGATATGATGCTTCTACTTGAAATTCATATTGCCTTTGTCTTCACTGCAAGAACAAATGTTTTTCCATCAAGAGTAAAACCTGTTTCAGGGTTTTTTTTGTATTTTTTTGCAGTGAAGACATAGCCATTGTTTCTTTAAAAACCTCCTTATATCTGCTGTATCATTTCAGGTGTCAGAGTAGCAGCTGTGATAGTCTATATTTGCAAAAAGAAAAGGAGTACTTGTGGCACCTTAGAGACTAACAAATTTATTTGAGCATAAGCTTTCATGAACTACAGCTCATTTCATCGGATGCATCCACTGAATACATCCGATGAAGTGAGCTGTAGCTCACGAAAGCTTATGCTCAAATACATTTGTTAGTCTCTAAAGTGCCACAAGTACTCCTTTTCTTTTTGTATCATTTCAGCTGGTCTGTTCTGATATTTCCCTATTGTTCTGAGTCCCTTCCACTTTTTGGCTAAGATTTGCTCTCTTTCTGAAAGGTAAACTTTAGTTCATCCACAGGTTTTTGGGCTTCATGTCGGATTTTTTTGTGAAATTTGTGGCCTGCATTATGCAGAAGGTCAGACTAGCTGATCCCAATGAGCCCCTTTAACCTTTAAAAAGCTATGCGTTTATAATTCCCTATGACCTCTCAGGCCTCTATCAGTCCAGGTAGTAAAATATTAACCAAAGTCATATTAACCTCTTTCTTTCTGATTCTACTCAATTATTCCCAGTAAATCAATAAGCAAGAAATAAGGGTGAATTTAACTTCTGTCACTATAGTCTTGTTGATCACCAAACTGTTATATATGTTGGGATTCCTTCTGAGCTTTTTCCATTGTTTTTTTTCCAGAATACCTTGTTGAGTTCTGGGAGAACACATCATCCAATTCTCTGGGATCCAGAAGACAGCTTGATTCTCAGGTTACTTTATGAAGCACGTAACTGCTCTTTGCATATGCTAGCCAGGCCTAGATGCAAGGGTTTTAGATACGGGGGGATACCACAATTCCAATTCATGTCACACCACACACCACCTATCCTAGCTACCAATATCTATACTTGCATGTAAAGATCAATTGCTTTGCAGATTGCATAAGGTATGCTTATCAGTTCAGGGTGTTTCTGACTACATTGTTTACTATAAACATAACCACACCAGTTAGTGTCTATCTCCCTTATTTACTGTAAAGACAGACACAATAGTTAATTGTTTCAGAAAGTACATAGATTCATAGATACTAAGGTCAGAAGAGACCATTCTGATCATCTAGTCTGATCTCCTGCACAACGCAGGCCACAGAATCTCACCTACCCACTCCTACGAAAAACCTCACCTATGTCTGAGCTATTGAAGTCTTCAAATCGTGGTTTAAAGACTTCAAGGAGCAGAGAAGCCTCCAGCCAGTCTGTGCCCCATGCTACAGAGGAAGGCGAAAAACCTCCAGGGCCTCTCCAATCTGCCCTGGAGGAAAATTCCTTCCTGACCCCAAATATGGCGATCAGCTAAACCTTGAGAATATGGGCAAGATTCACCAGCCAGATACTACAGAAAATTCTTTCCTGGGTAACTCAGATCCCATCCATCTAATATCCCATCTCAGGGGATTAGGCCTATTTACCCTGAATATTTAAAGATCAATTACTTACCAAAATCCCATTATCCCATCATACCATCTCCTCCATAAACTTATCGAGTAGAATCTTAAAGCCAGATAGATCTTTTGCCCCCACTGCTTCCCTTGGAAGGCTATTCCAAAACTTCACTCCTCTGAGGGTTAGAAACCTTCGTCTAATTTCAAGTCTAAACTTCCTGGTGGACAGTTTATACCCATTTGTTCTTGTGTCCACATTGGTGCTGAGCTTAAATAATTCCTTTCCCTCTCCTGTGTTTATCCCTCTGATATATTTATAGAGAGCAATCATATCTCCCCTCAACCTTCTTTTAGTTAGGCTAAACAAGCCAAGCTCCTTAAGTCTCCTTTCATAAGACAAGTTTTCCATTCCTCGGATCATCCTAGTAGCCCTTCTCTGTACCTTCTCCAGTTTGAATTCATCCTTTTTAAACATGGGAGACCAGAACTGCACACATTATTCTAGGTGAGGTCTCACCAGTGCCTTGTATAATGGTACTAAAACCTCCTTATCCCTACTGCAGCAGCACAGGAGCTAGCAAACAGAGCTGTAAACAGGGGAGTTTGAGTGGGAGTTTGAAAGGGGAGTTTGTATTGTGGTGCTTGTTTGGGGTTTGCTTTTGCTGGGGGGGGGGAGTGGTCTTTTTGGTGTGACTTGTGTTTCCCAGATTAACAGGATTTAGGTGGGAAGGTGATGACAGATACGGAGGCAGCTGTGGGAGTGACTCCTGTAGTGGAAGACGCATTGAGGATGACTGGATGTGGAAGCTGTGGTATGTACATGATCCTGGAGGGGGGACCTGGTAAGAGTTTTTTCTGCATGAAATGCCGTCTGATAGAGCTGATGGAGGAAAAGATCCAAGGTTTGAAGATGCAAGTGGAAAGTCTCGTTGAGTTTAGGAAGGGGTTTGAGCAGATGATGGAGCAAAAATATGAAGTATCTGAAGGGAAAAGCTCAGACTCACAGATGGAAGCAGGGCTGGGGAATTTTGAGGGGAGACTGGGTGAGGAAAGTGTTCAGTGGAAGCATGTGACTAAAAGGACCAAGCAGAGGAAAAGATGGGCTAGTGAAGGAGAAATAGAGCTTAGGAACAGGTTTGCAGAGTTGGAAAATGAAGAAGGGGCTCAGCAGGTACTTGTTGAAGGTCGAAGGGTAAGGAAGAAAAGAAGAGAGGCTAGTCCTATAGGAAAAGCGGAAGAATCAAGGGAGACTACACCAAATATGAGCTCCAGGAGGATACAGGATGGGTTGAAGAGGATTATAAGAGAAAATAGGAATGGAAAGAACTTGCAGCCAGAGGGAACAGGGGAGAGACTGGAGAATAGCACTGTCACCAGGAAAAGGCAGGTCTATGTGATCGGGGACTCTTTATTGAGAAGAATAGACAGGCCTGTAACTAGAGCTGATCCAGAGAATAGAAGGGTGTGCTGTCTTCTGGGTGCTAAGATACAGGATGTAGACATGAGGTTAAAAAGGATCCTAAAGGGAATGGGAAAGAATCCCCTAGTTATCCTTCATGTGGGAACAAATGATACGGCTAGATTCTCGCTGGAAAGTATTAAGGGAGACTATGCTAGGCTGGGGAAGATGCTTAAGTAAATTGAGGCTCAGGTGATCTTTAGTGGGATCCTTCCTGTTCCTAGAGAAGGGCAACAAAGGTGTGACAAGATTATGATTGTCAACAGATAGCTTAGGCAGTGGTGCTATAAGGAGGGCTTCGGGATGTATGGCCACTGGGAGGCGTTCACGGACAGAGGACAGTTCTCTCGGGATGGACTTCATCTGAGTAGGGAAGGAAATAGACTTCTAGGATCAAGGCTGGCACAACTGATAAAGAGAGCTTTAAACTAGGAATTAGGGGGAGATGGTTGGGAGATGTCCAGGTAATCTCCACTTCAGATTTTAGCATTGAGAGGGAAGAAGATGAAGTAAGAAAGGATACAGCCTTGGGTAGGAGAATGTATATAAGGAGTGAGGGCGCTGTGGATACTAGTCTAATAGGTTATACTGGCTGTAGAATGACTGTGCCTAATAGGGTACAAAATGTGAGCGAGGCCAAACAGCAAAAATTAAGATGTTTGTACACCAATGCGAGGAGCCTAGGTAACAAAATGGAGGAACTAGAGCTACTGGTGCAGGAAGTGAAACCAGATATTATAGGGATAACAGAAATATGGTGGAATAGTAGTCATGACTGGACTACAGGTATTGAAGGATATGTGCTGTTTAGGAAAGACAGAAACAAAGGTAAAGGTGGTGGAGTAGCATTGTATATCAATGATGAGGTAGAAAGTAAAGAAATAAGAAGCGATGCAATGGATAAGACAGAGTCCGTCTGGGCAAAAATTACATTGGGGAAGATAACTAGTAAAGCCTCTCCTACGATGGTGCTTGGGGTGTGCTATAGACCTCCAGGATCTAATCTGGATATGGATAGAGCCCTTTTTAATCTTTTTAATCAAGTAAATACTAATGGAAACTGCGTGATCATGGGAGACTTTAACTTCCCAGATATAGACTGGAGGACCAGTGCTAGTAATAATAATAGGGCTCAGATTTTCCTAGATGCGATAGCTGATGGATTCCTTCATCAAGTAGTTGCTGAACCAACTAGAGGGGATGACATTTTAGATTTAATTTTGGTAAATAGTGAGGACCTCATAGAAGAAATGGTTGTAGGGGACAATCTTGGCTCAAGTGATCATGAGCTAATTCAGTTCAAACTAAATGGAAGGATTAACAAAAATAAATCTGCAACTAGAGTTTTTGATTTCAAAAGTGCTGACTTTCAAAAATTAAGGAAATTAGTTAGGGAAGTGGATTGGACTGAAGAATTTATGGATCTAAAAGTAGAGGAGGCCTGGGATTACTTTAAATCAAAGCTGCAGAAGCTATCGGAAGCCTGTATCCCAAGAAAGGGGAAAAAATTCATAGGACGGAGTTGTAGACCAAGCTGGATGAGCAAGCATCTTAGAGAGGTGATTAAGAAGAAGCAGAAAGCATACAGGGAGTGGAAGATGGGAGGGATCAGCAAGGAAAGCTACCTACTTGAGGTCAGAACATGTAGGGATAAAGTGAGACAGGCTAAAAGTCGAGTAGAGTTGGACCTTGCAAAAGGAATTAAAACCAATAGTAAAAGGTTCTATAGCCATATAAATAAGAAGAAAACTAAGAAAGAAGAAGTGGGGCTGCTAAACACTGAGGATGGAGTGGAGGTTAAAGATAATCTAGGCATGGCCCAATATCTAAACAAATACTTTGCCTCAGTCTTTAATAAGGCTAAAGAGGATCTTAGGGATAATGGTAGCATGACAAATGGGAATGAGGATATGGAGGTAGATATTACCATACCTGAGGTAGAAGCGAAACTGAAACAGCTTAATGGGACTAAATCGGGGGGCCCAGATAATCTTCATCCAAGAATATTAAAGGAATTGGCACCTGAAATTGCAAGCCCATTAGCAAGAATTTTTAATGAATCTGTAAACTCAGGAGTAGTACCGAATGATTGGAGAATTGCTAATATAGTTCCTATTTTTAAGAAAGGGAAAAAAAGTGATCCGGGTAACTACAGGCCCGTTATTTTGACATCTGTAGTATGCAAGGTCCTGGAAAAAATTTTGAAGGAGAAATTAGTTAAGGACATTGAAGTCAATGGTAAATGGGACAAAATACAACATGGTTTTACAAAAGGTAGATCGTGCCAAACCAACCTAATCTCCTTTTTTGAAAAGGTAACAGATTTTTTAGATAAAGGAAATGCAGTGGATCTAATTTACCTAGATTTCAGTAAGGCATTTGATACCGTGCCACATGGGGAATTATTAGTTAAATTGGAGAAGATGGGGATCAATATGAACATCAAAAGGTGGATAAGGAATTGGTTAAAGGGGAGACTGCAACGGGTCCTACTGAAAGGTGAACTGTCAGGTTAGAGGGAGGTTACCAGTGGAGTTCCTTAGGGATCGGTTTGGGGACCAATCTTATTTAATTTTTTTATTACTGACCTTGGCACAAAAAGTGGAAGTGTGCTAATAAAGTTTGCAGATGATACAAAGCTGGGAGGTATTGCCAATTCAGAGAAGGATCGGGATATTATACAGGAGGATCTGGATGACCTTGTAAACTGGAGTAATAGTAATAGGATGAAATTTAATAGTGAGAAGTGTAAGGTTATGCATTTAGGGATTAATAACAAGAATTTTAGTTATAAGTTGGGGACGCATCAATTAGAAGTAACAGAGGAAAAGAAGGACCTTGGAGTATTGGTTGATCATAGGATGACTATGAGCTGCCAATGTGATATGACTGTGAAAAAAGATAATGCGGTTTTGGGATGCATCAGGAGAGGCATTTCCAGTAGGGATAAGAAGGTTTTAGTACCATTATACAAGGCACTGGTGAGATCTCACCTAGAATACTGTGTGCAGTTCTGGTCTCCCATGTTTAAAAAGGATGAATTCAAACTGGACCAGGTAAAGCAGGTACAGCTACTAGGATGATCCGAGGAATGGAAAACTTGTCTTATGAAAGGAGACTTAAGGAGCTTGGCTTGTTTAGCCTAACTAAAAGAAGGTTGAGGGGAGATATGATTGCTCTCTATAAATATATTAGAGGGATAAATACAGGAGAAGGAGAGGAATTATTTAAGCTCAGCACCAATGTGGACACAAGAACAAATGGGTATAAATTGTCCACCAGGAAGTTTAGACTTGAAATTAGACGAAGGTTTCTAACCCTCAGAGGAGTGAAGTTTTGGAATAGCCTTCCAAGGGAAGCAGTGCGGGCAAAAGATCTATCTGGTTTTAAGATTCTACTCGATAAGTTTATGGAGGAGATGGTATGATGGGATAATGGGATTTTGGTAAGTAATTGATCTTTAAATATTCAGGGTAAATAGGCCTAATCCCCTGAGATGGGATATTAGATGGATGGGATCTGAGTTACCCAGGAAAGAATTTTCTGTAGTATCTGGCTGGTGAATCTTGCCCATATTCTCAAGGTTTAGCTGATCGCCATATTTGGGGTCAGGAAGGAATTTTCCTCCAGGGCAGATTGGAGAGGCCCTGGAGGTTTTTCGCCTTCCTCTGTAGCATGGGGCACAGACTGGCTGGAGGCTTCTCTGCTCCTTGAAGTCTTTAAACCACGATTTGAAGACTTCAATAGCTCAGACATAGGTGAGGTTTTTCGTAGGAGTGGGTAGGTGAGATTCTGTGGCCTACGCTGTGCAGGAGGTCGGACTAGATGATCAGAATGGTCCCTTCTGACCTTAGTATCTATGAATCTATGAATCTACTGGAAATACCTCTCCTGATGCATCCCAAAACTGCATTAGCTTTTTTCACAGCCATATCACACTGGCAGCTCATAGTCATCCTATGATCAACCAATACTCCAAGGTCCTTCTCCTCTTCCGTTACATGTTTGGGTTTGTTCAGTAATTACTTACTCAGGCATGTCTTGGCTTAATTTGGGACTGCTCATGTCAGCTAAGCCAGTGCTACAATAGAGGACCCAATATGTATTTTTCGCATAACTACAGAAAAATACAATTTCTTCAAATATTTTTATACTACAGAGGAAAATACATTTTAAAACAGCCAAAGCACAATGCCATCCGTGTATCCCTTGGGGCAGTGTAGTTCCATGCCTTCCCACCCAAGGGCTATCTATCCTACCTGAAAGCAATTTAGCCCTGAGAGAGAAATTCTGGACTTTTAAGAAATCATGGAGCCCTCTAGAGGTGCAGTGCAGATGGATGTTTAATAAAGGGCTACGAGGTGCAGATGGATGCCCTGATTGTTGGAGTCCTGGGCGCTTGGGACCCCTGCAACGAGCGTGTGCTGCGGACCTGCGGGATCGGTCGATGGTACGCACAGCTCATCCGGTACCTCATGGTCTTGGACACAATCTGATGGTCCAGGGACATCTACATCGAACACATCACCAGCCACCAACAATACCAGGAGGTGTGAGGCGGTACGACATCGTGCATCAACTATGGGAAAGGGACTGAGAGACTTTTTCCATTGGACCATATGAACTGGAACCATAAACTCACTGAACATTAAAACTCACCAAATGAGGGTAGATCCACCCTCATCATCGTATCCACTCATTATACTCCACAATGAACATAGCCATTATATGGACAACATACCCCCATATCTGAATATTTATACTTTGACCCGTTCAACTTTTACCCCCAATTGGGGAGATTGCAGATTATGTATTCCTTATGCCACCCACTCCTAAACTGAACTTCGCACCCCTTGATAATCTGTACCTTATTCCCCGATAACCAGAAACTTCTATGCCTAAAACTCTGTACCGTTTTCTTTTCACTTGAACATTATCTTAATAAAATTATTAAGTATTTCTGATTCTAAGCCATTGATGCCTTTTAGATCTGTGAGAGCAATCCTCCCATCTTAGCATTTACCCCTAATTATTGAAGCCAAAGACATGTGCATATCTATTTTTAGTCAATGAGTTTGTGTCCCCATGTGAACTCACACATGCCAGAGACCTCTGGAAAACTGTGTTGCCACCCTTAAAAAAAACACACAAAGGCCTAATTTGTTTTATTTATAGTTAAAGTTTATTAGCATGAGAATTTGTTTTATCTTCACCTGTTGATCAGATAAAATGACAAATGGCTAGTTAACCAAATACTAGGCAGTCATGTGAAATATGTCACATGTAAATGTAACGTGAACCGTACCCTCTTGCAGGACTATAAAGAGCCAGTGAAAAGAGCACAAGCCCTCACTTAAAGCACCATGAAGGTGATTCTTCTGCTTGCAGCTGCTGGCCTTTGCTGGGCGCAATACAACCCAAATACAAAGTCTGGGACGACATCTATTGTCCACCTATTTGAATGGCGTTGGGCTGACATTGCTCTTGAATGTGAACGGTATTTAGCACCCAATGGATTTGGTGGAGTTCAGGTATGTAGTCTCTAATGTTAGTAAACAGTAAAATTTCTTCATCTTTTGGCATTATTTATTTACCAGAGTAAAAGGTCCAGTTCACAGAGGACAGGCACCAGAGTTACTATCAATTAAAATTGGTGATGGAAGTAGGAAATGTCGACAGGTACGTGCCTAGACCAATCATTGTGAAGGGGTGATTTTACTTTGTCCCCACTGGGCCAGATCCAAAAAAACACATGCTTTCCACTATGTGTCATTACATTCTAATTTCTCCAAGTACAAAGTAACAATTTATTTCTTATTTACTACCATTTCAGACATATTTATTCTCCAGTGATGTGCAAAACCACTAACACTTGTCATCCCAATTGAAAAAAAAACTTCTAAATTACTTCAGTCTCCCAGCGTGGTTTTGTCTTTTTTTAAGGAATCAGTCCTAGGTACCATTTATGAGATGGTGAGCTCCTTTAACTCCCATTGATTTCAATCCGAGTCTTCCCAGGATCAGATCTTGTGATAGCAAGCTCCTTGTGAGAGAGAGTGGGCTGGATTACAGTGTAAATCAGGAGTAAAACTGGTGTCAGTGATCTGTGTTTGTGCTCCTCATGCGTGTTGTACAGCACTGAGCACCCTCTCTGCGCTTATACAAATAAATGTCAAAATAATTACTAGTTTATCAAATGATATCATTTCATTTGCAGATATCTCCTCCAAATGAAAATATTATAATTACTAACCCCTGGAGACCCTGGTGGGAAAGGTACCAGCCAATCAGCTACAAACTGTGCACACGATCTGGAAATGAAAATGAATTTAAAGACATGGTGACCAGGTGCAATAATGTTGGAGTAAGTGTCTGTGGATTTCCTCCTGTTGAAATAGTGTGGGGAAAAATAACTGATTTCAGAACGGAATAGCTGCCTGTCCTATTCCAAATGAAGGGAGAAGGCTGTAAAGAAGTTAGAAAAGGTGAAGGGATGTAAATGGGAGGAATAAAAGGTGATCCAATCAGTGAAACTCACAATGTCACTTCCCTCTCTTTTGTAAAAACAAACTGAAGTGCAAACATTGCTCTCTAGGTTCATATTTACGTTGACGCTGTAGTCAACCACATGTGTGGATCTGGTGTCGGCTCTGGAAATGGTGCTACTTGTGGAAGTTATTTCAATGCAGGGAACAGAGATTTTCCATCTGTCCCGTATTCATCCTTGGACTTTAACGATGGTAAATGTAAAACTGGAAGTGGAGAGATTGAAAATTACAATGATGTGAATCAGGTAATTTCTATATAAGTATCTGGTTTTACTTTCCCCTCCCTCCTATCTTCTTGACTAGACTTTGCTGTTAGATGACCATCTTAATAAGGAAAAAAAATAAGATCCTTGGCTGAGCTGAGCAGTATGCACTCAATACAAGAAGGTACTTAAGTATGTGCCTAAATTTAAGCATGGGAGTATGACCATTGACTTCTCTGATGCTTAGAGTTATGTGCCTATTTATGCACCTGTTAGTTATGTAGTTCTGATCACCCTTAATTGATGAAGACACTGTTGGGTTCAAACTATTGCCTAAGCACCTAAAGAACTTTCAGCCTGATCAGTAACTATTAATGGGAGACCTCCTTAGAAAACCCACAGTTCCGCAGCAAGTGATGCTGGTAATTCAGTAGGTGACAAGCCAAATTTAGGGATTTTTGCTCCTTGTGTTTTCCAAATTCCATTGTGTAGTCTCCCTTCCTAAATTCACACTGCAGCTACATTTGCAGACCATCTTCTTCACTTCCTGGCCTGACCCTGACCACCTAAATATAATACATTCCAGAGTACATTCTTCTGTATTGACTTTGAAAGAATTCTATTCAAAACAGGTTTGGCATGTGGATTGAACTGGTTTAGTACATGAAATTAAAAATATGTTAAAAATGAATCTATTTTCATTAAAAATGTATAGTTTGGTATATGACTCGGTGATATCTCAACTAATTTTTAAAACAGGTCCGTGACTGCCGCCTCGTTAGTCTACTTGATCTTGCCCTGGAGAAGGACTATGTGCGCTCGAAAGTCGCTGAATACATGAACAACCTCATTGATATTGGTGTGGCAGGCTTCAGAATTGATGCTTCCAAGCACATGTGGCCTGGGGATATGAAGGCATTTTTAAACAAACTGAAAAACCTAAATACTCAATGGTTTTCCTCAGGAATGCGGCCTTTCATTTACCAGGAGGTAATCTCGTTTTCTTAATTTCATCTGTACAGAAATGGGTTCTTTTATATAAAAATACAAATACAGTAAGGGCTGGATCCTGCAAAGCACAAGGTTTTAAACACTCTGGACTCAATCTAGGAGAGTACTTAAGCATAGGCTTAACTTAATAAAGAGTACTCAGTACTCTGCAAAATCATGCCCTATATAAATGAAAGATTTAAGGGCTAAATTTTAAATGATTTAATTTTACATGATCATCAGTTTGCATATGCAAATAAGTGCTTTTGTTTTGAAATCAAGTGGGTGTATAAATATCTGTCTTCTGCATGCAGATACTTATGCATTTGCTCTACACAGGTGCAAATGATGAGACAAAGTCTAAGGAAGTGGCAAATCAAGCAATAATATTCCCTATGGAGTCTAACCTTTGCCACTTAGGAATCCCACTTTTAGTCCTTTATGCTGACACCGGAGCTTTCCAAAGCCCCTTGGACATCTTAATTGAACAGTTTTCTCCAGGGCTTTTTAATATGTACAGGTCTAGGAAATTCTAGGAAAGTTAGCTAACTTCTACTGCAGAGCCAACAGAAAGACCATAGCATTTATTTTGCGTAGGCCCTAAGCTAATGATAGATAGAGTTTCGCTTAAAAAAAAAAGTAGAATACTTTACTCTCTCTAAATGGCTGTTTAAAAAGTTAACACTAATTACTCACAGTAGAAAACGTTTGGGATGGTTTTTCTCAAATGTCTCTTGAATTTTCAGACTAAGCTTTCTGGCACCGGGGCAATTCTTTTAACACCCACAAGAGCTAACCATGCTTGCTATATACAAAACAAGACATTTGTGATGTTCTTCATTACATTGAATTTAGATTGCTTTAGGTAGTAACAATAAATGTGTTTGAGCAAGTAAACCAAATTATTTCTCTTATAATAGAGACCCAGAACTAGTGTTTATTGTATTGCTTTTTAAATAGCTAGGAATGTGTTAACAGCTTTTTCTTACTTCTGCCAGGTAATTGACTTGGGTGGAGAGGCAATTAAAGCCAGTGACTACTTGGGAAATGGCCGAGTGACTGAATTCAAATATGGTGCGAAACTGGGGACAGTCATCCGCAAATGGAATGGAGAAAAGATGGCCTATTTAAAGTATATAGCATTTGGATTCATTGTTAGATTCCTGCAATAGTTGAAATAGTAGTGTCCAGGTGTTTGACTCATTGTTTGTTTGTTTAGGAATTGGGGAGAAGGCTGGGGTTTCATGGCTTCTAACAGAGTCCTTGTCTTTGTGGATAATCATGACAACCAAAGGGGACATGGTGCTGGAGGAGCTTCTATTCTAACCTTCTGGGATGCCAGGTAAGGAATGTTGTTGGCTGTGTGAGGTTCTTATTACTTTTGTCCGAACGAAGACAGTGCATCTTCACATGTCTCATTACTCTTTGGCTTACAGACTATATAAAATGGCAGTTGGTTTCATGCTTTCTCATCCTTATGGATTCACACGTGTAATGTCAAGTTACCGCTGGACAAGAAATTTCCAGAATGGAAAGGTGGGTTTCTAACAGTTGAAAATAAATTCACATGACTCTTAGGATGAACTTTACCCCTGTGTAGAGAGACAGCACTGGGCCTATGCACTATTTAATTCCCATTAACATCCTTAGGTTAGGAGTGGTACTTGAGTGATGAATAAGCCTTTTGTTGACTCTCTGAACAAGAATGAACGCTATCCTGTTTCCTATGTATGGCCTTTTTCCAAGATAGAACATTTAACTTTTATAATTTTATGTTTATCAACAAGGATGTTAATGACTGGATAGGACCACCAAGCCATGGTGATGGTTCAACCAAAGCTGTTCCAATCAATGCAGATAGCACTTGTGGCAACGGTTGGGTCTGTGAACATAGGTGGCGTCAAATAAGGTAGGAAACTGTAGAGAGAAATTAAATAAAGAGAATGCAGTTTGCAATATATCTTTAACTGAAGTGGGGATATTTCAACTGAAGTCAAGCCTATTTGTTGTATTTTCAGGAACATGGTTATTTTCCGTAATGTGGTTGATGGCCAGCCTTTCTCAAACTGGTGGGACAATGGCAGCAATCAAGTGGCTTTTGGGCGTGGTAATAGAGGATTCATTGTCTTTAATAACGATGACTGGTAAGTAAGTGGGATGAATATCTTCAGAAACATGATAGCTACAGACAGGATTTGTGACAACTTTGTCATGGGACAGATCTTGGCTTTTACCTATTGCAAATCCAAACCTACCACCTGCCCTCTCCCAGAAACACTTTTCAAAACCCAACATTAGCTTCCTAAGCAACACACCAGTCTGCCACTGATTTCTGATCACTGGATTCATACCCGGCAGTGAGGGTTGGTCAGTCAGGAATGCATGACCATGCAGGTGTGAGAGGTAACTCGCCCTGAGCTAGCAGGTGGATGGCTCTAAAGAAATGGGTGGAGATTTAACAGAGTAATATGTCAGTCAGGTTGGGATGCTCTCCAAAAGGCCATGAAGGTGGGATTGGGTTAGGTCTGCAGAGGGAGGAGGAGAAGAGTTGATGACTAGATTGGATGATTATAGGGATGGGATTCTCCGCTTTTGAGCACTATTCACTGAATTGTTCTTGGTGTTGTCTGTGTTAAGGTTTGAATCACTTCAGTTAAATGCCTCCCTCTCCCATACAAAAGGCATTTTGTCCCGAGCAATGCCTTCAATCTCTCTGGATATTCCCAAAGACTCTAGTGGAGTCTCATAAGGGGTGGCAGTTTGTTAGGATTGGTGTTGTGCTCTTCTAGGCTCCTTTCATGTCAGAGGTGAAGAAAGAGACTTTGAGAGTCAGTGGAAGCCATAAAGAGTATGACATTGCCATAAAAAGTCCTTATGAAACCCACAGTCTGCAAAGGTGCATCAGTGGGTTTATCTGGGATTATCAGAAAATGTCATTTCAGGTGAGACCTAGGGAAAGGGAAAAGAACAATATATGTACAGAAGTGATAATGAAGAGTCAAAACATTGAGTCTGAACTGAAAACTGAACATGCTATCAAAGCTGGTAAATAAAATAAGAGTCTGAGCTTGTGTTCTTTCTTATTGCTAGGGGCCTAAATTTGCCCTGGGAGATGTAGGCAAACTGGCCATGTCTACACTACGGGCATACAGCTAGTGTGCTGCAGCTGTGCAACAGTGTAGACACTTCCTACAATGACAGAAGGGGTTTTTCCACCACGGTAGTTAATCCACCTTTCAAGGCAATGGTAGTTATGTCAATGGAAGAATTTTTCCATGGTCCTAGCCATGTCTACGCTAAGATTTAGGTCGGCATAACTATGGTGTCAGAGGTGAGGATTTTTCGCACCCTGGAGCAATGTAGGCAGGCTAATCTAAATTTTAAGTGTAGACCAGGCCTTAGGTGAAATTTCTGTGGCTTCAGGGGTGGTCATGCCTGTTATGAGAGTAGTATTCCAGAAATATATGCAGGAGTGAAAGAAATTTAAGGGACATACCGGTACGCAAGGCAGCCGGGGTCCTGAGCAAGGTGGGGAGGGGCTGGGGCCAGACTCCCCAAGCCAACTCTTCAGCGGGGCCTGGTGGTGATTTAAAGGGCCCGGGGCTCCTGACTGCCGCCGCTAGCGCTATCCCAGGACTCTGGCAGTGACTTAAATTTAAACTTAAAATTGCCGCCAGAGCCTCCGGCCACCACCACTACCCCAGGGCTCTGGCAGCGATTTCAAGGGCCCAGGGCTTTGGCTGCTGGCACAGTAGCGGCAGCTGGGATCCCCACACCCTTTAAATCTCTGCTGAAGCCATGAGGCTCCCGGCCACCACTGTTATGGTCAGCTGTATACCTGCTCTTGCAGTACGCTGTACTTGACTGTACGGGTTTACTTGCACCTCTGAATATATGAGGCTTGTGTACTAATGAGTGACAGGGAACTCCCTGTCTTATTCATGCTGACCAATGCAAGGCTTTATGGTGCCGCAACCTTGTGAACTGCCTATGAAGATTCTCTGAACCCTTTGAATTCATCACTGTTGCTCTTACTTTGGCTAGAGAAGTCACAGTAGATTGAAAAAAGAAAAGGAGTACTTGTGGCACCTTAGAGACTAACAAATTTATTAGAGCATAAGCTTTCGTGAGCTACAGCTCATGCATCCGATGAAGTGAGCTGTAGCTCACGAAAGCTTATGGTCTAATAAATGTGTTAGTCTCTAAGGTGCCACAAGTACTCCTTTTCTTTTTGCGAATACAGACTAACATGGCTGCTACTCTGAAACAGTAGATTGAGTATGCGTCCCATACCAGCACTCCCAATCCCACTGGCGAAAAAGAGTAAAAGACCAGACAGAAGACTAAAACCCATCTAGCCTTGTAGTACCATCCCATGGGCCACAGGTTAGCATGACATTTACAGTGAAATCTGTATTAGAGAGTCTGAATTACCACTTACTCCTTTTCAATCTGTTTTTATACATAGGAGCTTGAATGTGAATTTGCAAACTGGCCTTCCTGCTGGCACTTACTGTGATGTTATTTCTGGGCAAAAGGAGGGCAACTCCTGTACTGGAACAAAAGTCTCTGTAGCTTCTAATGGTATTGCCAATTTCCAGATTAGTAACCAGGCTGAAGATCCTTTCATTGCAATTCATGTTAATGCTAAATTATAATGTAAACTGGAGGCATCTCTTCCCTTGGTCATTCAGCTAGTACTTTTTGCTCTGTGTAGCACACAACAGTGAATGATCCTTTAATTAAGAAATAAATGTTACTGGAGCAAAACTGTTACACTCTATTTCATTAATGAAACTAACTATTTGTACTATCAGTATGTAACTAATAGTGATGCCAATACAGGTTTATAAGAGGCAGTGTAACTGGCCAACAGTGTCATTTACCATTAACAGTACTAGTTTGTTTCAGCTGGAGCAAAGGAAAGGACAATTTAAAGAAGAAATTAAATTATAAATTGTACTGTCATAAATCCAAATCTGATACATGTACATACACCACCAATATATTTTTGAAGAATGAATTTAAAGTAGTGAAACAAACACATACATTACCCTATATTAAATTATATGTCTGTCAGTCACACTGCATGGAGTGGCTCACAATCATGAATACCTGCTTCAGGGAAGACTGTCGAAAACCAGGCAGACACCCCAAACTGGTAGTGCGTTCTATAATTAGAATCCACCAGCCCAGTAGTAAATATGAACTCCTAGATCACTGTAACAATCTTACCATGGACAGTCCCTTAGGCTCTCCAGTCTATTTTGTCACTGGACAAAGCTGGATTTAGCAATAAATGGTCACTTACACCAAAAAAAAAAAAAATCACAAAGTATTCAGGTTGCTCCCCATCCAAAGAGACCTGTCACTTATCCAAGATCCACTAGTATTCTGGATCTTACACCAAAGAAAATGCCTATAGCCACTCCTGTAATAAGCTATCCTTAGGATTGAATGTGTATCAGCCATTATCTTCAGTTTACATAATCACATGTATGGATTCAGTATTATCAGTAAAGGGTGTAGGATAAAAATCTTCTCCAGCTATTGTAACAAGAGATTGAGATGTCACACACACAGGACTGGGTTATCACTGAATGAATCAGCAGGGAGGAACAGGCTGAATACAAAGGAAACTTCTGTCTACACTAGAGCTGATTGGGAATTTTTACATTAATCTTTTTTCAGCAAAAAATGCTGATCAATCTAAACCAAATGGTTTGTGAAATAGGGTCTGGTTCAACAAATGTCCTGACTTGAAGAAATGTTGATAAAAAAAGTAAAAACAAAAAACCCAACAACATTTTGCCCATTTGAATGAAAAAAATCCAGTTTTCTGGTTCACGATGACTTTTTAATTTGGAAATTTAAACTAATTAGATTGAAAATAGTAAAGAAAAAATTAAATACAACATCTAGTCCAGTCTCTTGCACTCAAGGCAGGACTAAGTATTATCTAGATCATCCCTGACAGGTGTTTGTCCAACCTGCTCTTAAAAATCTGCAGTGATGGAGATTCCACAATCTCCCTAGGCAATTCATTCCAGTGATTAAATATCCTGGCAGATACAAACTTTTTCCTAATGTCCAACCTAAACTGCCCTTGCTGCAATTTAAGCCCATTGCATCTTGTCCTAGCCTCAGAGGCTAAGTAGAACAATTTCTCTCTCTCCTCCTTATAATAACTTTTTATGTACTTGAAAACTGTTATGTCCCCTCTGTCTTCCCTCCTCCAGACTAAACAAATCCATTCCCCCCCCCCCACAAAAAAAAATCTTCCCTCATAGGGCATCTTTTCTAGAACTTTAATCATTTTTGTTGCTTTTCTCTGGACTTTCTCCCATTTGTCCACATCTTTCCTGAAATGTGGTGCCCAGAATTGGACTACAAAAAGAGAAAACTATAATAATGGGGGACTTCAGTTATCCCCATATTGACTGAGAACATGTCGTCTCAGGACAGGATGTGGAGATAAATTTCTTGACACCGTTATCTGACTGCTTCTTGGAGCAGCTAGTTCTGGAACCCACAAAGGGACAGGCAATTCTTGATTCAGTCCTAAGCAGTGCACAGGATCTGGTCCAAGAGGTGAATATAGCTGAACCATAATTTAATAAATATAGCCTCCTCATGGGGGGGGGGGGAGAGAAGAGAGGAGATGGAGAAATACCAAAGAAACCCACCATGGTAGAATTTAACTTCAAAAGGGGGAACTATAGAAAGAAAGAAAAAAGAATTTGAAGAGCAACCAGCAAAAGATGCATAAGAAAGGAGGAAGACTTGCCAAACAGTCAGTGGGGCAACTGTACAATTACAGTGTTACGGGAGCACTCAAGGAAGAGAAAACCGTTGCGGAGAAGCTTAATGAATTCTTTGAATCGCTACTCACTGCAGAGGATGTGAAGAAGATCAACACCTGAGCTATTCTTTTTTGTGCGGGAGGGACAAATCTGAGGAATTGTCCCAGATCAAGGTGTCAATGAGGAGAATTGTGGAATCAACTGATGAATTAAACAGTAATAACTCACCGGCTGGTATTCACCCAAGTGTTTTGAACTCAAATATGAAATTTTAGAACTACTTAAACCAGGACCTGTTGCAGCTGGGGGAGAGATGCCTCTCCCACCCCGAGCCCAAGTGCTGTGCGGGGAAAGAGACCCCGGGGGGGGATCCTTTTTCCCTGCCGTAGCCCTGAAGCAGCCTGAACCCCAAACCTCTCATCCAGTGATGAGCTGCCAAAATCTTAACAACCGGTTCCCTATAAAAAGTTCTGATTTAAGGGATGTGCCACGGTATGTATTTTTTGTACCAACAGGGTTACCATACGTCTGTATTTTCCCGGGAGGAATTTTTAAAATTTAAAAATTCCTCCCGGACGGCAATTTAAGAACCAAAAAACATGACCTGTCCAGGAAAACATGGATGTATGTTAACCCTGCCTAAAGTTCTTTTTAAAAAGATGGGCCTGAACTAGAAATGAGCTCCGTTTCACATGTGTGGGTCCCTGCCACTCCCTGAAGATGTGCTAGGGTGATCAGATGTCCCGTTTTTATAGGGACAGTCCCGATTTTGGCGTCTTTTTCTTATATAGGCTCCTATTACCCCCTCCTCCACTCCCTGTCCTGATTTTTCACACTTGCTGTCTGGTCACCCTAGGGTGTGCACATGTGTGGGTCCCAGCTGCTCCCTGCCCCCCTCATTGAATCAGGTGTGCACGGTTACTGCCCTGGGAACTGTAGGGCACCAGTGGACGTGGGGCCAGATGCAGACAGGGGCGTGGGGCAGGGCTAGCTGGAGGCAGGGAGTGCAGGGCTGGCTGGAGACAGGAGGGTACGGGGTTGGCTGGAGGCAAGGTGGTGCAGGCTGGCTGTGGAGCTGGCTGGAGACAGGAGGTACGGGGTTGGCTGGAAGCAAGGGCGTGTAGGGCTGGCTGTGGGCAGGGCAGAGGGTGCGGAGCTGGCTGGAGCCAGAAGGGTGCGGGGTTGGCTGGAGACAGGGCAGGGGCTGACTGGAGGTAGGGGCTGGCTGCAGGCAGGGCAGGGGGGGTGCAGGGCTGGCTGCGGGCAGGGCAGGGGGTGTGGCAGGGGTGGCTGGAGACAGGGGATGCGGGGGTGGCTGCGGGCAGTGGGTGCGGGGGTGGCTGGAGGCAGGGGCAGCTGGAGGCAGGGGCTGGCTGTGGGCAGGGTGGTGGGTACTCATGGGGAGAGCAGCAGGACGCAGCTCAGGCCCAGCAGAGCAGCCGGGGACCCACCAGGCAGCATCGGGAGCCCCAGGGCCAGGGGAGCAGCAGCAGCAACAGGGCTTGTTCCCAGGGCCAGGCAGCAGCCCACATGGCTCCCGCAGCGCAGCGCCCCCGGTGGCCAGAGGAGGAATTACATCACTTCCCCGCCGGAGCCCATCAAAGCCTCAGCGCCCCCTGCAGGGAAGCGGGTTAACAACCGGTTCTAAAACTGCTTCAAAATTTAATAACCGGTTCCTGCGAACCGGCTCCAGCTCACCACTGCCCTCATTCCTGGCCCCAGCACAGAGCCCACAGCCTCAGCTGGAGCCCTCATCCCCCAAACCCAAATCCTCTGCCCCAGCCCTGAGCCCCCTCCTGCTCCCTGAACCTCTTATCCCCCCCACCCCAGAGCCCTCACCTCCAGTTGGAACCCTCACAACCTCTTTCACAACCCTCTGTTCAAGCCCCCCCCAGCCAGAACCCTCAACCCCCCACACCCCAAACCTCTGCCCCAGGTCTGAGCCCCTTATCCCCGGCCCTACCTCAGAGCCCGCAACCCAACCCTCTGCTCCAGCCTGAAGGCCCTTATTCCCGACCGCACCCCAGAGCTCGAACCAGCAGCTGGAGCCCTACCCCCCACACCCCAACCCTCTGCCTGAGCCCGAGTCCCTTATCCCCAGCCCCACCCCAGAGTCTACACCCCCATCCAGAGCCCTCACCCCACTGAACTCCCTCTGCCTCAGCCCCGAGCCCCTCATCCTCATCCCACCCCAGAGCCTGCACCCCAAGCCCTCCCCACCGGTTCCCAACCCCACCACATTAATTTTGTTATGTGCACCAATATGGAGGTGGTGAACATAACAAAATCCATTTCACACGAGTGGGAAAAATTAGAGGGAACACTGGATTCACAATAAAGCTAGAAGTATATCTCAAGTGGGGTCCTGCCAGGATCTGTCCTGGGTCTGGTTCTATTCAATATCTTCATAAATTATTTGGATGACAGCATAGAGAGTACACATAAACTTTGGGGATAATACCAAGGTGGGAGAAGCTGAAAGTGCTTTCAAGGACAGGATTAGAATTCAAAATGATCTTGACAAACCGGAGAAATGGTCTGAAATAAACAGGATAAATTTCAATAAGCACAAATGTAAAGTAGGAAGGAATAATCAGTTGCACAAATACACAATGGGAAATGACTTCCTAGGAAGGAATACTGCAGAAATGGATCTGGGGGTTATAGAGGAACACAAACTAAATATGACTCAACAATGTAATTGTGTTGCAAAAAAAAAAAGTGAATATAATTCTGGGATATATTAGCCAGAGTGCTATAAGCAAGACAAGAAATAATTCTTCCACTCTACTCAGCACTAACAAGGCCTCAGCCGGAGTACGGTGCCCAGTTCTGGGCACCACACTTCAGGAAGGATGTGGAGAAACTTGACCAAGTGCAGAGGAGAGGAACAAAAATGATAAAGGTCTATAAACATGATTATGAGGAAAGACTGAAAAAAAAAAGAGAGTTTAGTCTGGGGAAGAGAAGACTGAGGAACATAACAGTCCTCAAGTACATAAAAGTTGTAAAGAGGTGGATAGTAAACTACTGTCCTCCTTAATCACTGAGGATAGGACAAGAAGTAGTGGGCTTAATCTGCACCAAAGGAGATTTAGGTTAGACATTAGGAAAAATATTCCTGTCGGGGTGATTAAGCATTGGAACAAATTTATGGAAGTTGTGGAATCTCCATCATTGGAGGATTTTAAGAACAGGTTAGACAAACACAATGTAAGGAATGGTCTAGATAATACTTATTCCTGCCTCAGTGCAGGGGATTCGATTAGATTCCAAACCTACATTTCTAAAGCTATGGCTACACTACAGAACTTACAGCGGCACCGCTGCAGCTGTGTTGCTGTAAGATCTCCTGTGTAGCCATTCCAGGGTGGCAGGAATGAGCTCCCCTGTGGGAACAATTCCAGCCGGGACCACCCAGCATCAGTGGGGGTCCTGTGCCTCACGCTTCTGCCTGCTTCCCCCCCATCCCCAGCAGCCAGGCTGCCCTTCCCCAGCACCCACGGGGGCCCCGGGCAGCACCTCCAGTTTTATTCACTGGTATCTTCAGTAAAAGTCATGGAGAGGTCATGGGCCATGAATTTTTGTTTACTGCCTGTAACCAGTCCATGACTTTTACTAAAAATACCCGTGACTAAAACATAGCCTTAATTAAAATGTTATGTTGAAAGGGAGAGCATGCACTAGAATGGCAACAATAAAACAGGTAGATGGCACCCTAATCTACATTTCATGGATGTTTCTCATCTTCACAGATTACATATGTGCGTAAGTATTACACCTGTTGCTCTCAGGAAGACCTAAGCCCAGTTAACCCTTATAATGCCTACTTGCAAATGTAATTCTCATTTTAAAAGAGGGCACTGAAGTATAAGGAGAAGGTAGAGTGGCTGCAAAAAGGGAATTTAGTACAGAGTTCAAACAAAATGCATTTGCTAACACATATCAAGCTGCATATGCACAGAAAATGTCCTGAAAACTGACTTTATCTTACAACAGTGAACAGTGTTGTTTACTAGATTGCCAATTTTAATTCAATGTTAACAGCTCCCTTAGCTGAATGAGGTGGAAACACTTGTTGCTACGGAGGCAAGTTTAACCAAATTAGATTAACAGAGCTGTTTGACATCTGCTACTTTGTGATGGCAGTATCTTGGCAACTGGAAATGACAACCTGAGGGCAAATGGATCCTATAGGGCTGTACCTATGAAAATGTGCAAGTACTTGCCAAAACTACATGAAAATGGCTTCTCTATCTATGGCAGCCTTCTTGACATGGTTTGGAGGGAACTTGCTGGGGGAATAGCTGCTGAGAGGCAGGACTTGAAGGCTGATCCATTCATATAGGGACTTTCCAGCAGAAGAAAATGGTGACTGTTGCTTTAATTTCAAAAAATTATGGTAGAAATGGTTTATCTTGATGCAGAATCTGAGTAGAAAAGTACATTACAGGTATATAAACAATTCTAGAAATCGATTTGACACAAAAATAATTATAATAAAGCTACTATGTCAAAAGTATTTGAACTTACTGCTACTGAAATATAAATGAAGTTCTTCCTTCATGAATCTATCCAAGCATTTAGATAGTCTAGCATGGTGTTGTTAGAGCCCATGTTGTTCAAATGAATAGAGAAATGTTGTATAATTAAATGAACAATATAAGAAAGACTTGCCTAGTTTGTGTGTGTAGCTTCTTGTGTAAATGACAGTTTGCGTCTTCAACCAAGAAGCACAAAGAGTATTTTTCTACACTTGGGGGATGCTTTTCAAAAGTCCTCAGCACCTAGCAGATCCCAAAACAATGAGGTCTGCTGGGTGGTGATTTTTTTTGAAAATCTGGCTTGTGATGGAGCACAACTCACCACTGCAGCCCCTACTGCTTGCTATCCTGGGAATTAGCTCTGGTTCGCCAGTGCACCCTCATCTAGCGGCCTCTCGCTGTCATTGCTTCTGTCAATACCTGTGTCACTCTCAGGATTGCGGAGTCCTCTTCTGGACACAGCCCTCCAGCTGTGCCCCACTCGGTTCTCTCCCCTCCCCCCACCCTTCTGGGGGGCAGGGTGGCAACAGTCCTCTGTCCAGCCACTTGCCTCAGTGGTAGGCTGCAGTCTAGGGTCTAGCTACCTATGTCAGTGGCAACTGTGGTTAAAGGGGGGGAGGCAGCAGTCATGCACTGCATCACTTCCAACCCTCACCATCTGTTTCCTAGGCCATTTCCCCACAGTCCTAGTACCTTCTCCACCCTTGTAACAGGGCCCCAGTCTGGCAGCGGTCAACTGGGAGCTCACTCATGCTCCCCTGACCCACCCGCACTGCTCTGACCATGGTGCTGTCTCTTCTCCCTCCTTTAGAGCACCCAGTCCTCCCACCTCAAACTCCAGAGGGTGACAGAAGCCTTTCTGGTCAGCAGCCCTTTTTATATGGCCCAGCCTGGCCCTGATTGGCTGTCTCTCTCTAACCCTTATCCCAACTAGCTGTCTCTACTTTCCTTTCCTAATTGGCTGCCTCCTGCGCAGTCTCCCTGAGGCTGCTTTAACCCCTCTTCTGCCAGTGTGGGGCAGATGCCCCACCACATGGCCCCTTAATGTACATGCCTATACATGAGCTGAATTGTAGAAAATGTGGTCCATTTTTAGGTGCCTGAATGGGTGCTGAGCTCTTTTTCAAACCTGGACTTATATTTCTCTACAAACAGGGGGAACCCATTTACAATTACTTGGCATGCCTAAATAAAGAAACAAAAAGTATACTGTTAGTTTATTAACACTTTTCCCCTCAAGCTTAGTCCTTTATAGTAATATTCATTGTCTTTTTCCACCCTCCCTCAAATCATTACAATGATTCTCTGCAGAGGAGATATTAATTTGTTTAATCTGAATGGTGGTGATGCAGACAGTTGGCCTGAGAATTTTCTCATAGATTTTAATGGCTCTTTAAAAGGGTAAATGACATAGGGCCTTTTACTGTCATTTATACCAATGTAAAGTGGATGCAAAATGCTACTAAATCAGAATGGTACCATTTTTACACCCATTTTCACAATGGTACATGACTACACAGGGCAACAAATCAGGCACATTGCTTCCTGAGATGAGTAAAGGGTGTTTTCCAAACTTGTAAAGTTTGAGGTTTTTGTTCTCTAAACACTGAAATCTAAGGTCAAATCGCTAAGGTTTCTGGGTGCCTAACTTGATACATTTGCAGCTTGATTTTTTTTAAGAAGAGATCAACACCCAAAACTCCAGCTGAAATCTCTGGGAACCAGAGGTGCTCAGCACCTCTGAAAATCAGATCCAACATATCTCAGGATAGGCACAAAGAACCTGAAACACCCAAAATTGCATGCCATTTCTGAAACTTTAGCTACATACTAAATATTCTTTACTTGGGACTATGTTTGAAAAGGATTCAGAACCTTCAGGAAGCACAGAATAGCTTGCCTCACATTGGCATGTCCCACTCAGGCACATAACATCAGCACTACCTGCTTTGCAACCTTTTTGCTCTTAAGTGCAGATCAAGTTATTGGATGAAATCTCCGTGACCCCTAAGAAGTTTAGCACCCTGCCATGTAAGAGCGTATTCTTCCCTTTTATTCTACCAAAGGAGCTATAAATACTATACTCACTATAAATACTCTCCTTAACTGATAGCCGCGCATCTCAGCAAAAGACACATAACTTTGGAAAAAAGTTCCTTCCAGTGATCTGCCATAATCTAAATCTGGTGCACTTCAGAGCACAATACGGGAAGAACTCACTGGAAAAAGCCTTTGACTGATGCTCACTAATATTAAGGAATAGGGCTTTTGTGCTGAGGGGTGATGGTAGTGAAGAGGAGGGTCTGTTCTATTCTGTAATTATTTTTTTCTTGATGTGTAGGATGCCTTGGTGCTTC
Organism: Dermochelys coriacea; assembly: GCF_009764565.3. Lineage (NCBI taxonomy): Eukaryota > Metazoa > Chordata > Testudines > Dermochelyidae > Dermochelys > Dermochelys coriacea. Next base: position 68,999,004 of record NC_050075.1, on the reverse strand, counting down.
ACTTAATGGCTTGATGTATATTTTGAAAATAAAATAAATAATTTTGAGACTGCTTCCAGGCAATTTGAAATTTTTAATATGCCCTGGCTCATATTTATCTTGTCGGGGAACAGCTTCCTAGTGAATCTGATGTGTATAATGCTTTATTGAAAAAAGCCAATCAAAATAAGTAGTAATTTAACATTTAAAGAGCCCATATGAAAAAAAATAAAGAGCGCAGGCTCTCTCACTCTCAACTGGAATCAACAAGAAAAAAAGACCTTCAAAGGTCTTTGATTAGAAAATGAACAGATGGGCAAACGTAATCTGTTTGCTCTTTTTGTCCTTGAATATAAATTGTGGGAAAGAGAACGATGTTTATGACGCAGAGCCACTGACATAGCTTGTTTTAGAAACAGGCACATACCAGAATAAGAGTACAGGAACAAAGTGCACTGAGTTTAGATTGGTGTTAGAACTGATGTGATGTTTTGTTGATTCCTCTTCCCTCTTCACCTCCCAGATATCCACCAAATGTCACTGACATTTTGTTCTTCAAGTTCTTTGGGGAAATCTTATAATTAACAACAAAATTCTAGTTGTATATTTAAAGCACTGTCATTGAGTCCTTCATTTTATAATTTTGTATGTCAGTATCAAAGACTAAAGATTTTAAACCACAACTTTAAAATATTTTATAACCACATTAAATGGAGAATTTCCTGGGGCAAACCAGGATGCCTATAATTCATCTTCTTTATTGATTCAGTTGCTACCATGATGAAATTCAGAGTGATTCATTTGCTTAAGTACTCATTATCTTTTTTAATATTTCAAATATGTGTGGACAGAGTATTAGTCAACTACCCACTGTCGGCCAAAGTCAGGTTACTTTATTCACTCAAATAATACAATTTAATTCAGTTATACGGGATCATGGCATAGATCAGTATTCTAATGATTTGTAGCAGTATTGCCAACTGCAAACATGACAAAATAATGAGCCACAAGCTTGACTTAGATATCATAAGACTTTCAAGTACAATACATTTTGGGTTCTTTTAGTCTGACTTCAAGTTTTTGAGCCTATAAGGTGCACTTGAGTCATATTTTCAATCTTTTCTCTGCAACCATGAGAACTAGAAACTTACCTGTAAAAGAAAAATGAAAGCAGGGATCCTCATGTAATCAGTTTATCTCTAGCAGCTGGGGCTTTATGAAAAACATCAAATTTTGCAAGACTTGTAATACATACATGCACACGAGTTGAAAACACTGTTGTAGTAATTAAGAATGACAATTTGGTTCTCTTAAAACTTAATTCTGCCACCTAAATTATAACAGATCTACCTCTAAGTTTAACTGTGAATTATAAGGCATCTCAAACATACTACAAAATAACAGCATTTCAATACTCCAGGGCCTGAATGTTTCAGTTGCTTTTGGAAATTCAAATCTTGCCAGTGGATAGCAGGCCCATTTCCAGTAAATATGTTCCATTTAACTATATGCAGCGGTGTCTTGATGTAGTGTCTAAGGCCATGTTGACACTATGAAAGTACTCCGATTTTACAGAAGTCAATTTCTGGGAACAGATTGTATAAAGTCGAGTGCATGAGTCCACACTAAACACATTAATTCGGTGGTGTGTGTCCACAGTACCGTGGCAAGCGTCGACATTCCGAGCGGTGCACTCTGGGTAGCTATCCCACAGTTCCCGCAGTCCTCACTGCCCATTGGAATTCTGGGCTGATCTCCCAATGCCTGACGAGGCCAAAAATTTGTCTCGGGTCGTTATGGGTAAATTTCATCAGTCAACCCTCCCTACCTCTGTGAAAGCAATGGCAGACAATCATTTTGCACCCTTTTCCCTGGATTGCCTGAGCAGATGCCATAACCTGGCAAGCATGGAGCACATTCAGGTCACCGCAGCAGTTATGACCATTGTAAACACCTTGCACATTATCGTGCAGTTTATGCAGAACCAGCACCTGAAAAACCAGGCGAGGAGGCGACGGCAGCGTGGTGATGAGGACATGAACACAGATTTCTCTAAAATCATGATCCCCAGCAATTTGGAGATCATGCTGTGGAACGCTGATTCTGGGCCCGGGAAACAAGCACAGACTAGTGGGACTGCAAAGTGTTGCAGGTTTGGGATGATTCCCAGTAGCTCCGAAACTTTTGCATGCGTAAGGGCACTTTCATGGAACTTTGTGACTTGCTTTCCCCTGCCTTGAAGCGCAAGAATACCAAGATGAGAGCAGCCCTCACAGTTCACAAGCGAGTGGCGATAGCCCTGTGAAAGCTTGCAACACCAGACAGCTACCGGTCAGTCGGGAATCAATTTGGAGTGGGCAAATCTACTGTGGGGGTTGCTGCGATGCAAGTAGCCAACGCAATCATTGAGCTGCTACTATTAAAGGTAGTGACTCTGGGAAATGTGCAAGTCATACTAGATGGCTTTGCTGCAATGGGATTCCCTAACTGTGTTGGGGCTATAGATGGAACACATATCCCTATCTTGGGACCGGACCACCAGGGCAGCCAGTACATAAACCGCAAGGGGTACTTTTCAATGGTGCTGCAAGCACTGGTGGATCACAAGGGATGTTTCACCAACATCAACGTGGGATGGCCAGGAAGGATTCATGACGCTCGCGTCTTCAGGAACTCTGGTCTGTTTAAATGGCTGCAGGAAGGGATTTTCTTCCCAGATCAGAAAATAACTGTTGGGGATGTTGAAACGCCTATAGTTATCCTTGGGGACCCAGCCTACCCCTTAATGCCCTGGCTCATGAAGCCGTACACAGGCATCCTGGACAGTAGTAAGGAGCTGTTCAACTATAGGCTGAGAAAGAATGGTGGTAGAATGTGCATTTGGACATTTAAAGGGTCGCTGGCACAGTTTACTGACTCGCTCAGACCTCAGCGAAACCAATATTCCCATTGTTATTTCTGTTTGCTGTGTGCTCCACAATCTCTGTGAGAGTAAGGGGGAGACGTTTATGGAGGGGTGGGAGGTTGAGGCAAATTGCCTGGCCACTGAATACATGCAGCCAGACACCAGGGTGGTTAGAAGAGCACAGCAGGAAGTGCTGCGCATCACAGAAGCTTTAAAAACCACTTTCATGACTGGCCAGGGTACTGTGTGACACTTCTGTTTGTTTCTCCTTGATGAAAACCCGCCCCCTTGGTTGACTCTAAATTCCCTGTAAGCCACCCGCCCTCCCCCCTTCGATCACAGCTTGCTTGCAAAGGAAATAAAGTCACTATCGTTTAAAAAACATGTATTCTTTATTAATTGATTATAAAAATAGGGAGATAACTCACAAGGTAGCCCGGGTGGGATGTGGGAGGAGGGTATGAGGGAAGGAAAAGGCCACTTCAAAACTTGTTGAATGACAGCCTTCTGTTGCTTGGGCTGTCCACTGGGGTGGAGTGGTTGGGTGCCCGGAGCCTCCCTCATCTGCGTTCTTGAGTGTCTGGGTGAGGAGGCAATGGAACTTGGGGAGAAGGGAGGGCGGTTAAACAGGAGCTGCAGCGGCAGTCTGTGATCCTGCTGCCTTTCCTGAACCTCCACCAGATGCTTCGGAGCATGTCCATTTGATCCCGCAGTAGCCCCAGCGTTGCATCCTGCCTCCGCTGATCTTCCTGCCGCCACCTCTCCTCACATTCATCGGCCGCTTTCCTGTACTCTGCTACTGTGTCCCTCCACACGTTCTACTGAGCTCTGTCAGTGTCAGACGACTGCATGAGCTCAGAGAACATTTCATCGGGCGTGTGTTTTTTTCGCAGCCTTATCTGAGATAGCGTTTGGGACGGAGGAAGGAGGCTTGAAACATTTGCAGCTGGTGGAGGAAAAAAAGAGAGTGAAGTATTTAAAAAGATACATTTTACAGAACAATGGCTATACTCTTTCACGGTGAACAACACTATTCACTTTACATAGAACATGTGATTTTGGTACAAGGTTGCATTTTGCATCTTATATTGAGTGCCTGCGGCTTTGGTGTTAGAGATCACACACGCAGTGCTGGGCAACAGAATTCAGCTTGCAGGCAGCCATGGTAAGCCATAGCCTTTTGGCTTCTGCAACCTTCATAACAGCAGTGCCCTCCTCTCCCATACCAAGCAAAGCACGTTGAGTTGGCCATTTAGTGCTGCAGTTTTCCTGTCAACGTGCAGGAGCAGAAACCAAACTAACCACCCCCCGATCCAATTCTCTGGGATGATCACTTTACCCCTCACCCCACCACGTGGCTGGTATAGGGAAGATCCATGCTAGCCAAATACGAACAGCTCAGCGCCAATGGCCCCCCCTCCCACCGCGTGGCTAACTGTGGGGACGATTTCTTTTCAGCCACATGCAAACAGCCCAGTAGGAACAGCCACCTGTGAATGTCCCCTTAATTAAATTCCCCTATTTTAACCAGGTTACCATGAACGATATCACTCTCCTGAGGATAACACAGAGAGATAAAGAACGGATGTTGCTTGAATGCCAGCAAACACCGGGATCATACGCTCCAGGCTTTGTCATGCAATGATACCAGATTACTTGCTACTAGCATGGCGTGGTAAAGTGTCCTACCATGGAGGTCTGAATAAGGCTGCTTTCCCCAGAAACCTTCTGCAAAGGCTTTTTTTAGAGTACCTCCAGGAGAGCTTCATGGAGATTTCCCTGGAGTATTTCCGCTCCATCCCTAGACACGTTAACAGACTTTTCCAGTAGCTGTACTGGCCAAAAATGCATCCCAAGTCCTCAGGGCTACTTAATCATTAAAAAGCCCTTGCTTTTATAACATGTATTATATTTAAAAAGGTACACTCACCAGAGGTCCCTTCTCTGGCTTGGTTGGGTTGGGAGAGTATTTCAGTCAGGGTGATAAAAAGATCCTGGATGTCAGGGAGAATGGTGTGCTGTGTGCTCTCCTCAAGCTCATCCTCCTTCTCCTCATCTTCCCCGTCCGCAAAATCCTCAGGCATGGTGGAGAGTACCCCATCATCGGAGTCCACGAACAGGGGTGGGGTACTGGTGATGTCCCCTCCTAGAATTGCATGCAACTCAGTGTAGAAGTGGCATGTCTGGAGCTCTGTCCCGGAGCGTCCGTTTGATTCTTTGGTTTTCTGGTATGCTTGTCTGAGCTCCTTAAGTTTCATGCGGCTCTGTGTTGCATCCCTTCTGTAGCCTCTGTCCCTCATGGCCTTGGAGATATTTTGAAATGTTTTGGCATTTCGTCTTTTGGAATGTAGTTCTGATAGCACGGATTCATCTCCCCATACAGCGATCAGATCCAGTACCTCCCGTTCAGTCCATGCTGGAGCTCTTTTTCGATTCTGGGATTGCATGGTCACCTGTGCTGATGAGCTCGCCTGGCCAAACAGGAAATGAGATTCAAACATTCCCGGGGTTTTTCCTGTACACCAGGCCAGTGCATCCGAGTTCAGAGTGCTGTCCAGAGTGGTCACAATGGTGCACTGTGGGATAGCTCCTGGAGGCCAATACCTTCGAATTGTGTCCACACTAACCCTAATTCGAAATGGCGATGTCAATTTCAGTGCTAATCCACTCGTTGGGGAGGAGTACAGAAATCGGTTTTAAGAGCCCTTTATGTTGAAAAAAATGGCTTTGTTGTGTGGATGGGTGCAGGGTTAATTTGATTTAATGCTGTTAAATCTGACATAAATGCGTAGTGTAGACCAGGCCTAGGAAACAACAAGTAAATCTTGTCTTATTCACTGTTTGTACCATGGAGGCTGTCTGTAAATTTTATTTATGTCCTTTATTGAATCTAGAGTTGTATGTCCCATGTGACTGACTGAAGAAGCAATGAGAAGTTGTGATGCTGGGTCACGAATAGCAAAGAGAGACACCCTCACTTTCTGATGAAGTATCAGTCTACCAGGCTGCTTTTAAATTGGCTGGAAGATGATTTATAGTTGTGTGTCCACTCCACAGCAGCATAAACTAAAATATGATTGTTTTCCCTTTGAGATCTGAAAAATTCATCCAACAGGAAAATGAAAACCTGTTTGTAATGTAGATTTCTTCAGATCCCTTCGTGCAGAAAAGCACTTCCAGAGCAACCCAGTTACAAAGAACTGCTTAAGAGGAGGAGTGAGTGAAATCAATCTTTGATTATGGGGCCAAAGGGAAGATCTATCTCTCCCTAGGAAATTTTGTGCATTGGTTCGCTTCCCCTATTGTCTCCCATTTGCCCAATTCACCTTCTTTTCTCTCCTAACTTCCCCTTTTACTGTGCTCTCTTAGTTTCTTGTCCTTCCATTGCGTGTCCCCAACATCTCCTTTCTCCCTAAGCCCTTCCCCTTCCCCCACAGCATTTTCCTTCCCTCACCGTTCTGCTGCACAACACTGCTTTAGGAACTGCTGACTACCATTTCATTTCCAGCTAGTTCTTCTACACAGACCACCTGTGATCGTGACTGTATGTTAGGACCAGACACCTGAGAAGAGGGAACATCCTGCTCATTTCTTGTTTGGAGTATGAGATTTCAACAAAACAGAGGAAATATGTGGGGATGGGAACCAGTGAGTGAGCATCACACATACAGCGGAACACTTGGCAGGTTGGTACCTTTTACATTTCAAGTATTTGGGCTGTTCGCTTTCTCTGGAATCTTTAAAAATATTCAGCATCATACTGAGTAGGTAGCGATGAGAAAAGGAGAGGGTGAACATTTTCTCTCACTGGTTAGAAGCTTTACTCTTTATAGGCACTCCAACCTCAAAGAAAACTCATCTCACTCATTAATGGTGAAGATAGACACCTGTCAGAAAGAGTTCTATGTGCTCTTCAAACTGCACTGAAGTGCAAAGGGCACGAGGTACTATCTTACTGATAACACTCCTTTAGGCAATGTGGAGTCTATAATGACATGAGTTGGGAGAGCTAAATTTCATGGACTTCATAACTCAAACTAAGCAGAATCTTGTATATATCAAGATGTTGTTAAAGTATGTTTTGTTTTGTGCCATACAACATATGGAGGCATTTAAGGGAAATAGACTGGAACAGAAGGAAGATCAATGAAAAGATAATTAATTATGAGTGTAGGTGTGAGATAATGCCTTGATTTATATCACCCAACTGGTCTATATGTATCCATTATTGGCAATGATAGCTCTAATTTAGATTTACACAACATTTTAAGGACAGTAGTAGTTTAACAGAAGAATGGGGGGGACTGAAGAGGAATTGGGGGGGGCTATGCTATGGTTTAGGACTTTGTTAATACTGGTAGTGAAGTAATCTTTTGTTGTAATCTATTTTGAACATTACATTACATAGTTTCCTTTCTGCATTAGGAAAGATTCTTTTTTTCAGTATTTCCAGTCAAGACATACTTTCATTGTGGCAGGTAGGGCAAATGGATGATAGGTTAGAGCAGGGGAGGGCAAACTATGGCCCATAGGCTGGAGTGTGAGCTCCTGCTGGGGAGCGGGATCTGGGGCTTGCCGCGTTCCGGCACTCCGGCTGGGGGCTGCACTACACAGTTCAGCCCCACTTCGGTGCTCCAGCTGGGGCAACACCATGCGGCTCAGCCCCGCTTCCACGCTCTGGCGAGGGCGCAGGGTAGGGGGCCGCACTATGCAGCTCCTGGAAACCAGGTCACGGCCCCGCTCTGGCTCCTACGTGCTCTGATTGGAGCTGCAGGGGCGGTGCCTGCGGACGGGGCAGCATGCAGAGCCACCTGGTCATGCCTCCATGTAGGAGCTGGAGAAGGAACATGCCGCTGCTTCCGGGAGCTGCTTGAGGTAAGCGCCTCTTGAAGCCTGCACCCCTGAGTCTCTCCCCATGCCCCAACCCCCTGCCCCAGCCCTGATCTCCCTCTCACTCTCCAAACCCCTCGATCCCAGCCCAAAGCACTCTCCTGCACCCAAAACCTCTCATCCCGAGCCCCACCCCAGAGCCCGCACCCCAGCCGGAACTGCTCCCCTTCCCCAGCCCTGATCCCCCTCCCATCCTCTGAACCCCAGAGTCCCAGCCCAGAGCACCCTCCTACACCCAAACTCCTCATCCCCAACCCACCTCAGAGCCCGCACCCCCAGCCAGAGCCCTCACTCCCTCCTGCACTCCAACCCCAATTTTGTGAGCATTCATGGCCCACCATACAATTTCTATCCCCCAATGTGGCCCTCAGGCCAAAAAATTTGCCCACCCCTGGGTTAGAGTAAAAGAACAATTAGCTATTCAAGACTGAATACCTGTAGGTAGCTTACCAATTGGAATGAGATGTTATTCTCATTTAACAATAATGCTTTCTAGCAAAATCACTTAGGAATAATTTATCAGTGATAAAAGGTTTTTCTCACTTTGTGAATTGTACTTGTGTTTAAGTGTGTTGTAAATAAAACTACATCTGTTGCTTTCCAAATAAATGTTGTAATGAGCTATTTTAATTGAACTGGGGTGGGAAAAGGAATGGTATTTTGCCAATTCTATAGGTGCTTAACACTTAATGTTCATTTAAACCTTCCACAATTAGACCACAGAGAAAAGAACAGAAAGATGGAGAGTAGCAGCAAATGTGGTTTTCTTGCTGTGGCCACTTGTTTTGATCATATGTTCTTTCAGTGTATGGAAAATAACTGGATTAAATAGCATAAAATAGTTTATTGGTTGATGTGGTAGCTGTGCTATTTCCTTATATTCTTTGCATAATCCATTCAGATCATCAAGTATTTCCAAAATTTGTCAATCCCTTTCCTACACAATATATTAAATGTTTAGTCTCAAGCTATAGCTACCGAGGCTGTGATCTTGGCACAAGCTAAGGGTCAGTCCAGTGAGTATTAGTACTGAATAGTTATAGCAGTATAGTAACTTTTTGCTCAAGCATGCTAAAATAATGGTAACCAAATTGTTTTCTGTGGTGTCTAAAGATGAGTATCTAGGGACAGGGGAGAATGTTTCACGAAATGTACATTGTAATAACTTTTTTCAACTTTCTCTGAAGTATCAAGTATTGGCCATTCCTGGATTTAGGATATTAGATTTGGTGAATCAGTGGAAAATCTTATTTTTTAACTGATTCTGAGTAAACTTAATTATCCCAATTTTCTGAAAGATAATTTAACACAATATATTACTTTGTTCTATTTGAATATTTATTACATTTGATTATTTCTACTTTTATATAAACTAAAAGCACCTTTCCCAGATGATGGGTTCTACTGAAAAACTTTAAACCACAATTCTTAATAAACAAACAAACTAGTAAATCAAGCATCTTATCCTGCTCACCCACATCTCAGAACTAGATAAGCCAAAAGGTAATTTGAATATATAAGATAACAATAAGCCATAAGTTACCAAACCTTAGCACACCCTAAAATCAGATATAATAGATAGACGTTGTATTAAATCCTGAAGGTGAACACATTTGGGCTTCTTCAGACCAAATGGAGATGGCGTGGCAGTCTCTCAGCTAACTTTCTTTCTTTCTAGCTAAGGGCTTGGCTACATTTGTGAGTTAGAGTGCATTAAAGCAGCCTCGGGTGCCCTAACTTGCCATACTGGCAAGGCACATAGAGTGTCTGGACTCCGCGGCTAGAGCACTCCTGGTACTCCACCTCAGCGAGTGGAATAAAGCTTGATGCGCCCCCACTGGAGCGCCGCAATGCCAGTGTGGACACCCTGGTCTGTTAGTGCACTCTGATCAGCCTCCAGAAGTGTCCCACAATGCCTGTTCTAGCCACTCTGGTCATCACATTTTGAACTCTACTGCCCTGCCCTCAGATGACCAACCGTCAGACCCGCCCTTTAAATTCTCTGGGAATTTTGAAAATCCCCTTCCTGTTTGCTCAGCCAGGCGTGGAGTGCTCTCAGAAAATCTTTCCAGGTGACCATGCCTCCACGCACCAGGCAATCCCCAGTATGGAGCAATGGTGAGGTGCTGGACCTCATAAGTGTTTGGGGAGAGGAAGCTGTCCAGTCCCAGCTGCACTCCAGCCATAGGAATTACAATACCTTCGGGCAGATATCAAGGGACATGATGGAAAGGGGCCATGACCGGGATGCAGTGTAGGGCAGGGTTAAAGTGAAGGAGCTGCAGAATGCCTACCACAAAGCCCACAAGGTAAACCACTGCTCTGGTGCTACTCCCGCAACCTGCCATTTCTACAAAGAGCTGGATGCGATACTTGGGGGTGATCCCACATCCACTCCGAGTACCACCATGGACACTTCACAGTCGAATTCAACAAGGCAGGAGGACGAGGAAGCGGGACTGAGGGTGCTGAGAAAGAACCCCCAGAATCCCTAGATGCATACAGCCAGGAGCAGTTCTTAAGCCAGGAGGAAGGTAGCCAGTCATGGCGGCTGGTGCTTGGGGAAGGACGAACACCAGTGGAGGTGCCCAGTAAACGGTTTTTATTTTGGGAAGGAAGTTATTCGGTGCGGGCTCTTGGGGAGAGAAGGGTTAGGGCTGCATGCATGCCTAGATGCAGGATAGGGCATTGATGTGCTTTCTCACATCGTAGTAATCAGCTTCAGTGATCTTTTCAAAGGTCTCATCCAGAAGTTGGGCAATACTCTTGCGCAGGTTTCTTGGGAGATCTACTGTAGTCCTTGTCCCAGTCAGGCTAACACGTCTGCACCACTGTGCCATGAGGGGCGCGGGGACCATTGCTGCACACAGACAAGTAGCATATGAGCCCGGGTGGAAGCCGCATTGTAGCAGAAGACCCTTCCTTGCTTCCCAGGTCACCCTCAGCAGCGAGATATCTTCCAGGATGAACTCCTGTGGAAAATGTGGGGACAGTGTTCAGCATAGGGGCCCCCTGCCGCTGTTGGCTCTCCCCAAGGTACAGAAACCTAGAGGACAGTATGGCCATGAAACAATCACTTCCCCTTGACCCTGTGCTTATTCACCATTTTGGGGCTCCCGTGGATTATGTGTGTTCACTTTGGGATGGGCAAATTCTGCTATTGTGTACACTGTGCTTGCCTTTAAGTACAGGGAAATCATTGCTCAGTCTGGTGTAAACAATGCTGCCTCTGTTAAATGTTGCATTTTGCCTTTACAGATGCAACCTTGAGATCTCAGCTCTCCATGTTATCACCGGCCGAAAGACTCCAAAGAATTAGGAAGAGGCCACATAGAAGCAAAGAAGACACGCAGCATGAAGTAATGCAGCAGTCCCTTAATGAGAATCTAAAACCACAGGAGTGGAGGGAGAGTGAAAGGAGGATCCGCCAGCAGAATGAGGAGTGCTGTCACAAAAGCGCGGAGCTCCGGCAGCAAAGCACAGATCGACTTATAAGCATCATGGAGTGCCTAGCGGACTCGATCCAGGACTCGTAGCTATGCAGGTGGATGTGACAGGGTCAGGCCAGATGGCTATAGGAGAGTAATAGAAGGCAGATATATTAGCCCCAGGCTAAGTAGGTCCCTTTTCCCTGGATAAGGTAACAGGGAAGGTTCCAGAACAATCAGGAACCTTGTGGAGACAATTAAGACAGGCTGATTAGAACACCTGCAGCCAATCAAGAAGCTGCTAGAATCAATTAAGGCAGGCTAATCAGGGCACCTGGGTTTTAAAAAGGAGCTCACTTCAGTTTGTGGTGTGCATGTGAGGAGTTGGGAGCAAGAGGCACTAGGAGCTGAGAGTGAGAATGCAGATTGTTGGAGGACTGAGGTGTACAAGCATTATCAGACACCAGGAGGAAGGTCCTATGGTGAGGATAAAGAAGGTGTTGGGAGGAGCCCATGGGGAAGTAGCCCAGGGAGTTGTAGCTGTCGCACAGCTGTTCCAGGAGGCACTCTAGACAGCTGCATTCCACAGGGCCCTGGGCTGGAACCCAGAGGAGAGGGCGGGCCCGGGTTCCCCCCAAATCCTCCCAACTCCTGGTCAGACACAGGAGTCGTCAACCTAGACTGTGAAATTAGAAAAACAGCCAAGCTGAGAGCTGCCGTGAAGCTCCAAGGTGAGCAAATTTGCCAATAAGCGCAAGACCCACCAAGTTAGAGCAGGAACTTTGTCACAACTGGTGTCAGCAGCGTGATCTGGTGTCCACAGCGTGGCAGAAGAAGGTGGGTGTTTGGAATGGAAAAAAAAAATAAAAAGGTAAGAGGGTCTATTTTTATTTTTTTTTCACCACAATGGAGGAGGTAGTGCGGGCACTGATACAAGCCATGGCTGCCCAGCAGGAGGCTACTCATGTTCAGGCAGCCGCCCAACAGGAGTCAGTGCGGCTGCAACAAGAGACTAATCGCCTGCTGATGGACCAGGCTGCTCAAGAGCAGGCTATGTTGCGGGAACTGGTAAACCAGGTAAAGGCCCTTACAGAGCTGAACCGCAGCCATGATGGGACGCAGATCATTCGGGCCAGCAATTGGCTGCAGAAAATGACGTGGGAGGATGATGTAGAGGCATATCTCCTGGCCTTTGAGAGGACAGCCCTGCAGGAGGCTTGGCCCCGAGAACAGTGGTCTGGCATCCTCGCTCCATTCCTGTGTGGGGAGGCCCAGAAGGCCTACTATGATTTGCCTGAAGAGGCTGCGGCAGACTATTCCCAACTGAAAGCAGAGATCCTGGCCAGATCTGGTGTAACGACCGCAGTGCAGGTCCAGTGATATCATGAGTGGAGGTACCAGGAAAACAAAACCCCGCAGTCCCAATTATATGACCTCATCCATCTTGCACGAAAGTGGTTATGAACTGAGTCCCGGAGTCCGGAGGAGATACTAGAGGTTCTGGTCATCAACTGGTCCATGAGAGGACTACTGCCGGACCTTCAAGCCTGGGTAAGCCAGAACGAACCCTCCACCTACGACGAGGTTGTCGCACTGGTAGAAAGGCGAAGGACGGTGAGGGAGCTGACCTGACCAGTTAAGGAAGAAGCACCCCAGGTTAAACTAGCAGCACCAAGCTCTAGAGCTTGGGTGACTGGGCCACCAGGAGAATCCAGGTGGAAAAAGAGAGGGGCTGAAGGCCCACTACCACCACCACCACCAGAAGCCACAAAGAGTCGGAGCACTGAGGGGGAAGAGGATTGTGATGTTAGACTACCCAAACCAAGAGACCGGGGAACACCTAGGGCTCCATACAGATGTTATGCCTGCGGGGAGTGGGGACACATAGCTGCTCAGTGTCCCAATGCTGAGGAGCCTATGCGGTGTAACCTGGGGAACTGGGCAGACTCATGCTCCCTAATCCACCTTGTGCGCATCTCACTAACCCCACATATGTTCACTAGACCAGTGAAGCTAAATGGGGTAGAGACCACGGCACTAGTTGATTCAGGGAGTGCTATCACACTTGTCTCAGGGAAGCTCGTGAAGCGTAGTCAGCTGCTGTGGGCTAAGCGTACAGGGATAACATGCGTCCATGGGACAGTTGGTTATTACCCCACCATCCCAGTAAAAATCGAGATTCAGGGGAACACTACTGAGTTAGCTGCAGGTGTAGTCCCTAAAGTCCCATACCCAGTGCTCACAGGGAGGGACTTCCCAGGGTTTGGAGACTTACTCCCGGTAAGGGAATTGGAGAAAGGGGGAAGCCCTGAAAGTAGTGAGGAATCCACAGTAGACTGTCAACTCCCAACCTTCTCTGAAATATCCCCAGATTTGTTCTCCACTCCCAGACAGCGTAGAAAGGCAAAAAGGGAAAGAAGGGCAGCTAAGGCCTTGGGAACCTGAATACTGGCCCAATGCCAGAGGGTCGCTATCGTAGGTAGGCAGACCCGAGCAGCTGAAAAGGAGGCCACCCAGGAGGGAGAAGCACCCGAGTCTGACCCACACCCTAACACCTCTGAACCAGCAAAGGCAACAAAGACTGGCCCCCTAGATTTCGGGCAGATTATCCCCAGGAGAGGAAATTTTGGACGGGACCAGGCTGAAGACCCACGGTACGACAACATTAGGAAGGAGGTGACGGAAATAGATGGGGTCCTCGTGGAAGGGAAAACCCAGGGACCAGGACCCTACTTCATAATGAAGAAGAATCTCTTAAACCGGGTTGCACCAGTACAGGGGCAGAAAGTACAGCAGATCCTAGTACCTCAAAAACACCAGAATGCTGTATTAAGTCTGGTCCATTTTCATCTTTTTGGGGGGCATTTTGGGTTAGAGAAGACCCTGGCACAGGTTCTGCAATGATTCTTCTGGCCCGGAGTACATGAAGAAGTGCGGAGGTACTGTGTGTCTTGCCCAGAGAGTCAGCTGCACAGTCCCCGTCCCCACTTGAGGGCACCTTTAGTACCCCTTCCCATCACAGAGGTCCCGTTGGAGCGAATAGCCATGGATCTAGTGGGACCCCGGAGAAGACAGTCCGGGGCCACCAATATATACTTGTCGTTCTGGATTATGCTACTTGCTACCCAGAAGCTGCCCCCCTGCAGAACACGGCCTCTAAAACGATAGCTAAAGAGTTGGTGGGGATCTTTGCCCGAGTGGGGCTACCAAAGGAGATATTAACAGACCAAAGTACCCCATTTATGTCGAAGCTAATGAAGGACCTCTATATGCTGCTCCATATACATACCCTGAGAACTTCAATCTATCATCTGCAGATCGATGGGCTGGTAGAAAGGTTTAACCAAATCCTCAAGGCAATGAAAAGGAAAGTGGTAAGTTGAGACAGGAAGGATTGGGACACCCTACTACCCTGTCTTATGTTTGCAATCCGGGAGGTACCTCAGGCCTCAACTGGGTTTTCTCCCTTTGAATTATTATACGGACGCCACCCCTATGGCATACTAGATATTGCAAAAAAATCTGGGAAGAGGAACCCAATGACGGGAGAAATATAATTGACCATGTGTTGCAGATGCGAGAACAGATAGCCCAGGTCACCCCATTGTACGGGAATGTTTGGAAAAGGCGCAGGAGGCCCAGCGAACCCATTATAATCGCCAGGCAAAAGTCTGACAGTTCCAACCAGGGGATCGGGTGATGGTGTTGGTACCCACGGCAGAAAGCAAGCTCTGGGCCCAATGGCAGGGGCCTATGAGGTGGTTGAACCCATGGGGGAAGTAACCTACAAGGTGCGGCAGCCAGGACCCCGGAAACAAGAACAAATTTATCACATTAACCTCTTAAAGCCTTGGCACCAATGAGAGGGGTGTGTAGTGGCCCAACAGACCCCGATCCAGGGAAATATTATGCAGGAGCAGATTCGGATATCCACTGATCTGACACCAAACCAGAAGAAGGAGGTAACTGAGATGATCAACCAATACCAGGATGTGTTTTCAACCAAACCAGGCCGGACCACTGAAGCATATCACCACATTATCACAGACCCTGGGGCAAAGGTAACTTTAAGGCCCTATCGGGTCCCAGCAGCAAAAAGGGAGGAGATCAAGACAGAGGTAAAAAGGATGTTGGAGCTGGGAGTCATCGAAGAGTCCCACAGTCAGTGGTCAAGCCCGACTGTGTTGGTGCCCAAGCCCCATGGCATCACTAGGTTTTGTAATGACTTTCGCCAGCTGAATGAGATATCCAAATTCGATGCATACCCCATACCCTGTATCGATGAGTTAGTTGACCGCCTGGGCAATGCCCAATTTTTGACCACCCTTGATTTAACAAAGGGATACTGGCAGATTCCCCTTGCCAAAGATGTGAAAGAAAAGACGGCATTCTCTACACCAGAGGGTCTGTTTCAATATACTATTCTTCCTTTTGGACTGCATGGGGCACCTGCCACCTTCTAGCTTCTTATGGACAAGCTCCTAGGCCCCATACCAGTTATGCAGCCGCATACCTGGATGATGTGATTATTCAGACCCCCGACTGGGAAACCCATTTAGGAAAGGTGGAAATGGTTCTGGACACGTTAAGATGGGCTGGCCTCACAGCCAACCCAGCCAAGTGTGCTATAGGGCTAGCCGAGGCGAAATGGGTTGGCTACATTGTAGGAAGGGGCATGGTCAAGCCCCAACTAAACAAACTAGAGGCTATCCAAAATTGGCCCAGACCAAATCGGAAAAAGGAAGTCTGGGTATTCCTGGGTGTGGTGGGGTACTACTGACGATTTATTCCCCATTTTGCTACCAAAGCGAGTCCCCTGACTGACCTGATAAAGGCCTGGGGTCCAAACATGGTGAAGTGGACAGATGCTGCAGAAAAAGCATTCATGGATCTACAGACAGCCCTCTGCAGTAACCCCCGTGCTTATAACCCTAGATTTCAACAAAGAATTCATTTTACAAACAAATGCATCTGAAGTAGGATTGGGAGTTGTCCTATCACAGATTGTCGGAGATGAAGAACACCCAATCCTCTACCTCAGCAGGAAAACTCCTCCCGAGAGAGCAGAAGTATGCCGTGGTTGAAAGAGAGTGCTTAGCTGTGAAATGGGCCATGGAAACACTATGTTATTACCTTCCGGGATGACGGTTTACCTTTGTGACCTACCATGCACCCCTCCAGTGGATGCAGCGAAATAAAGAGAAGAACGCAAGGGTGACCAGATGGTTCCTGTCTCTACAACCTTTCCAATTCACCATACAACACTGGGCTGGAAGCCACCATGGCAATGCAGATGGCTTGTCACGAGAACACTGCCTGATGTCCCAAGTTGCCCTACCCAGTAGTGTTGAGCAGAGGGGGGATATGTGACAGGGTCAGGCCAGATGGCTATAGGAGAGTAATAGAAGGCAAGATATATTAGCCTCAGGCTAAATAGGTCCCTTTTCCCTGGGTAAGATAACAGGGAAGGTTCCAGAACAATCAGGAACCTTCTGGAGACAATTAAGACAGGCTGATTAGAACACCTGCAGCCAATCAAGAAGCTGCTAGAATCAATTAAGGCAGGCTAATCGGAGCACCTGGGTTTTAAAAAGGAGCTCACTTCAGTTTATGGTGTGCATGTGAGGAGTTGGGAGCAAGAGGCACTAGGAGCTGAGAGTGAGAATGCAGACTGTGGAGGATTGAGATGTACAAGCATTATCAGACACCAGGAGGCAGGTCCTATGGTGAGGATAAAAAAGGTGTTGGAAGGCGGCTATGGGGAAGTAGCCCAGGGAGTTGTAGCTGTCGCACAGCTGTTCCAGGAGGCACTCTAGACAGCTGCATTCCACAGGGCCCTGAGCTGGAACCCAGAGGAGAGGGCGGGCCCGGGTTCCCCCCAAATCCTCCCAACTCCTGGTCATACACAGGAGTCGTCAACCTGGACTGTGAAATCAGAAAAACGGCCAAGCTAAGGGCTACTGTGAAGCTCCAAGGTGAGCAAATCTGCCAATAAGCGCAAGACCCACCAAGGTAGAGCAGGAACTTTGTCACATGGAGTACTACCACGCGCAACCCAACTCAGCAACCTTTTTCCCAAAATTCTTTCCCTTGTGCTCCGTGTCACCTCCAGCCCACTTTCCCCAACATCTGGGTTCTTATTGCCACCAGCTGCCTCCAACACTTGTAGCTTCACCACCCAGCCCTGAAAACTACAACCCTTACCCACTGCACTCAACCCCCATCACCATGCAGTATAGCCATCCTGAAGTGAAGCACTCATTGCACAGCACTCCAGACCGGAAGTCTGAGTATGAGAACAGGACATAGGCAAATCTGTGACTGAACTGTTCCCCACCCCATCCCCTTGCCCTTTCTGTTTCCCAAGCAGTTGTGTTTCTTTTCAATAAATTAATTTTCTTTTCAATAAATGGATTTTTTTGGCTTTGAAAACATTCTTTTTTATTGCATAAAGTAAAAGACACCTTAGCCCAGGAATGCAAGAGGCACTGCAAGTCAGCATAGCAAACACAGATTCCTACTAACATTTGAGCCACTGCACTTCACTCCTGTGCAGGGCACCAAACATCACTGATAGCTTTCACCCTCAAATTGCTCCCTCAAGGAATCCCTAATCCTTGCAGCCTCGTGCTGGCTCCTCTAATAGCCCTGCTCTCTGGCTGTTCAAATTCAGCCTCCAAGTCTTGAACCTCCGAGTTCCAGGTCTGAGTGAATTGTTCACCCTTCCCTT
This sequence comes from Dermochelys coriacea, assembly GCF_009764565.3. Lineage (NCBI taxonomy): Eukaryota > Metazoa > Chordata > Testudines > Dermochelyidae > Dermochelys > Dermochelys coriacea. Next base: position 68,981,072 of record NC_050075.1, on the reverse strand, counting down.
CACAAATGTTATGGCAGGTACAGCATGCAGATATAACTGTGGGGATGCTGTCATGGCCAGGTCCAGCTTCCCACACAGAGAGCACCAGTGACCCTTTAAAAGGCCAAAAGCACACTCCACAGTCATTCTGCACTGGCTCAGCCTGTTGTTGAACTGCTGTTATACCAATAAAATAAAAACCAGCAGGATCTTATTAACGGGAATAAGGAAAATGCCACATTTATTGTATATAGAAATAATCATAGTAAGCAGTTAGTTATAGTTCTCTAGTCTTGTTAAAAGAACTCCCCCCCCGAACGACAAAAGTTTTACTGACGAAAAGCGCCAGTATGAACAGCGCTTTGTGAGCAGGAGCCGACAAAGCTGATGCCGCTCATTGGGAGGAAGTTTTTTGTGGGCAGGAGAGCTCTCTCTCCTGCCGACAAGCAGCAGCTACACTGCACAGCTTTTAGCAGCACAGCCATGTTGCTAAAAGCTTCGTAGTGTAGCCATAGCCTGTGTAAGGTGAAAACTTCCCTTTAGGGATAAAAGCGAGAGAGAGAGAGACTCCATCTTTTTCCTTCACCTAGGAGACAAAGGCCATGTCTACACTATGAAATTAGGTCCAATTTATAGCAGTCGATTTTTTAGAAATTGGTTTTATACAGTCGACTGTGTGTGTCCCCACTTGAGACCATTAAGTTGTCAGAGTGCATCCACAGTACCGAGGCTAGCGTCGACTTCTGGAGCATTGCACTGTGGTTAGCTATCCCACATTTCCCGTAGTCTCTGCTGCCCATTGGAATTCTACTTTGAGATCCCAATGCCTGATGGGGCAAAAAACATTGTTGTGGGTGATTCTGGGTACATGTTGTCAGCCTTCCTCTCCCCACCCCCAGTCCCTGTGAAAGCAACAGCAGACAATCGTTTCGCGCCTTTTTTCCTGGGTTACCCGTGCAGACGCTATACCACAGCAAGCAGGGAGCCCACTCAGCTCACTGTCACCATACGTCTCCTGGATGCTGGCAGACATGGGACTGCATTGCTACAGAGCAGCAGCTCATTGCCTTGTAGCAGCAGATGGTGCATTATGACTGGTAGCCGTCCTCATCATCTCCTGGGTGCTCTTGCTGGCCTCAGTGAGGTCTGTCAGGGGCACCTGGACATAAATGGGAGGGACTCAGGTCATTCTATTCTTTAAGTTTTGTCTAATGGAGATTGAGTCCTGCTTGGCCTATTGGCAGATGGATAGATCAGTGGTTTGAGCACTGGCCTGCTAAACTAAGGGTTGTGAGTTCAATCCCTGAGGGGGCCATTCTGCCTCAGGCTGCTCTCCCAGCTGGCAGCACCGTGAGCACTCAGGAGACGATGACAGCTAGTAGTTGTACTACACTGTTTGCTGCCAGCCTACCCCTTGCTCCTCCTTCTGTGAAAGAAACGGCTGACAATCATTTTGTGCCTTTTTACATGTGGGCGCCATAATGCTGTCAGCATCATCATCCACCCGCTGCTTCTGCTGCCACTCTGCTCTCCTGCAGACGCCATTCCACGGCAAGCATGGAGCCCGCTCAGATCACCGCCGCAGTTATGACTGTTCTAAACACCATGCACATTATCCAGCAGTATATGCAGAACCAGACCCTGCAAAAGCAGATGACTAGGCAACGGCAGCGCAGTGAGGAGAGTGATGAGGACATGGACACAGACTTCTCTCAAAGTATGGGCCCCAGCAATGTGGACATTATGTTGGCAACGGGGCAGGTTCATGCCATGGAACACTGATTTTGGGCCCGGGAAACAAGCACAGACTGGTGGGACCCCAGAGTGTTGCAGGTCTGGGACGATTCCCAATGGCTGCGAAACTTTCACATGCGTAAGGGCACTTTCATGGAACTTTGTGACTTGCTTTCCCCTGCCTTGAAGCACCAGAATACCAAGATGAGAACAACCCTCACAGTTCACAAGCGAGTGGAGATAGCCCTGTGGAAGCTTGCAATGCCAGACAGCTACCGATCAGTCAGGAATCATTTTGGAGTGGGCAAATCTACTGTGGGGGCTGCTGTGATCCAAGTAGCCAATGCAATCACTGAGCTGCTGCTACCAAGGGTCATGACTCTGGGAAATGTGCAGGTCATAGTGGATGGCTTTGCTGCAATGGGATTCCCTAACTCTGGTGGGGCAATAGATGGAACCCCTATCCCTGCCCTGGCACCAGAGCACCAAGGCAGTGAGTACATAAACTGCAAGGGGTACTTTTCAATGGTGCTGCAAGCACTGGTGGATCAAAAGGGATGTTTCATCAGCATCAACATGGGATGGCAGGGAAAAGTTCATGACGCTCACATCTTCAGGAACTCTGGTCTGTTTCAAAAGCTGCAGGAAAGGACTTTCTTCCCAGACCAGAAAATAACCGTTGGGGATATTGAAATGCCTATAGTTATCCTTGGGGACCCAGCCTACCCCTTAATGCCATGGCTTATGAAGCCATACATAGGCAGCCTGGAGAGTAGTCAGGAGCTGTTCAACTATAGGCTGAGCAAGTGCAGAGTGATGGTAGAATGTGCATTTGGACGTTTAAAAGCATGATGGTGCAGTTCACTGACTCGCTCAGACCTCAGCGAAACCAATATTCCCATTGTTATTACTGCTTGCTGTGCGGTCCACAATCTCTGTAAGAGTAAGGGGAAAGACATTTATGGCGGGGTGGGAGGTTGAGGCAAATTGCCTGGCTGATGATTAAGCGCAGCCAGACACCAGGGCAGTTATAAGAGTACAGGAGGGCATAGTGTGCATCAGAGAAGCTATGAAAACTAGTTTCATGACTGGCCAGGCTATGGTGTGAATGTTCTGTTTGCTTCTCCTTGATGAAAACTCCCGTCCCTTGATTCACTCTACTTCCCTGTAAGCTAACCACCTTCCCCTCCTCTCCCCCCTTCGATCACCACTTGCAGAGGCAATAAAGTCATTGTTGCTTCAAATTCATGCATTCTTTATTAATTCATCACAAAAATAGGGGGATAATTGTCAAGGTAGCCCAGGAGGGGTAGGGGAAGAGGAAAGGATAAGGCCACACTGCACTTTAAATCTTATTGAATGCCAGCTTTCTGTTGCTTGGGCAGTCCTTTGGGGTAGAGTGGTTGGGTGCCCGGAAGCCCCCCCACCGCGTTCTTGGGTTTCTGGGTGAGGAGGCTATGGAACTTGGGGAGGAGGGCAGTTGGTTATACAGGGGCTGTAGCGGGGGTCTGTGCTCATGCTGCCTTTCCTGCACCTCAGCCATATGCTGGAGCATATCAGTTTGATCCTCCGAAAGCCTCAGCATTGACCTCTGCCTTCTGTCAGCAAGTTGATACCACCTATCAACCTCTTCAACCTGCCACCTGTCCTCGCGTTCATATTGTGCTTTCCTGGACTCTAACATTGTCTGCCTCCACGCATTCTGCTGGGCTCTTTCAGTGTGAAAGGACTGCATGAGCTCAGAGAACATTTCATCGCGAGTGCATTTTTTTCACCTTCTAATCTTCGCTAGCCTCTGGGACAGAGATGATAGGGGGAGTGTTGAAACATTGGCAGCTGCAGGAGGAAAAAAAAAAGGGAAAGTAGTAGTTAAAAAGACATATTTTAGAGAACAATGGGTAGACTTTCAGGGTGAACCTTGCTGTTAACATTACATAGCACATGTTTATTCGCTACAAGGTTGCATTTTGCCTCTTACAGTGAGGGTCTGCCGGTTTGGTGTGAGAGATCACACACGTAGGGCTGGCAGGCAACAGAATTCAGCTTGCAGACAGCTCTGGTAAGCCACAGTCTTTTGGCTTCTTTAACCTTCAAAACATGTGGGAATGATTTCAAACAGCAGTGCCCTCATTTCCCATACCAAACAACCGTTGGGTTGGCCATTTAAAATGGGTTGGCAATTTAAAAGGAGGGGCTGCGGTTTTCAGGTTAACGTGCAGCACAAACACAACTAAACCCCTCCACAAACACACACAATTCTCTGGGATGATCGCTTCACCCCTCCCCCCCCAGTACATGGCTAACAGCGGGAATAATTTCTGTTCAGCCACAGGCAAACAGCCCAGTAGGAATGGCCACCTCTGAATGTCCTCTTAATAAAATTACCCTAGTTCAACTAGGTGACCATGAATAAATCCCTCTCCTCAGGATAACACAGCAAGATAAAGCATACAGCAAACACAAGGACCATATGCTGCCATGCTTTGTTATGCAATGACTCCAGACTATGTGATACTGGCCTGGCATGGTAAAGTGTCCTACCATGGAGGACGGAATAAGGCTGCCCTCCCCAGAAACCTTTTGCAAAGGCTTTGGGAGTACATTCAGGAGAGCTTTATGGAGATATCCCTGGAGGATTTCTGCTCCATCCCCAGACATGTTAACAGACTTTTCCAGTAGCTGTACTGGCCACAAATTAATCATTAAACATGCTGCTTTAAAAACCATGTATTATATTTACAAAGGTACACTCACCAGAGGTCCCTTCTCCACCTGGCGGGTCCGGGAGTCCACCTTGGATGGGTTCAGGGGGGTTCATGGGCTCCAGGTCCAAGGTGAGAAACAGTTCCTGGCTCTCAGGGAAAATGGTTTCTCTGCTTGCTTGCTGTGCACTATCATCTTCCTCGTCCCCAAAATACACATCCCTGTTGCGTGATAATCCATTGATGGAGTCAAAGCACAGGGGTGGGGTAGTGGTGGCTGTACCCCCTGGAATGGCATGCAGCTCATCATAGAAGTGGCATGTCTGGGGCTCTGACCTCGAGCAGCCGTTTGCCTCTCTGGTTTTTTGGTAGGCTTGTCTGAGCTCCCTAAGTTTCATGTGGCACTGCTGTGGGTCCCTGTTATAGCCTCTGTCTTTCATGCCCTTGGAGATTTTTTCAAATGTTTGGGCATTTCATCTTTTGGAACGGAGTTCTGGTAGTACGGATTCATCTCCCCAAATAGCAATCAGATCCCATACCTCCTGTTTGGTCCATGATGGAGCTCTTTTGCGATTCTGGGACTCCATCATAGTCACCTCTGCTGATGAGATCTGCACTCACCTGCAGCTTGCCACGCTGGCCAAACAGGAAATGAGATTCAAAAGTTCCTAGGGCTTTTCCTGGCCACTGCATCTGAGTTGAGAGCGCTGTCCAGAGCGGTCATAATGTAGCACTCCGAGATAGCTCCCGGAGGCAAATACCGTCAAATTACGACCACACTACCCCAAATTCGACCTGGCAAGTCGATTTCAGCGCTAATCCCCTCATCGGGGGAGGAGCACAGAAATAGATTTTAAGAGCCCTTTAAGTCGAAGTAAATGGCTTCGTCGTGTGGACGGGTGCAAGGTTAAATTGAACTAATGCTGCTAAATTCGACCTAAACTTGTAGTGTAGACCAGGGCAAAGAAACCAAGTGATCTGATCTCTGTGGTGGGTCCTGGTCAGGCTGACCAGTAAAAAGCTGGAAGGGAGACTGGGTAACAGAAACCATCCTGAACAAAAACTATTTTGCTAGACTAAATTTTAGACTTTTAGATGTGTGTTTTCTCTACTTTTATCTCTAATACCTTCTATCACTGAACCCATGCTCTTTTGTTAATAAATTTACTTTACTATAAACCAATTCAGTGATGTGGAAGGAAAGTGTATTTACCCCCACTTAAATTAATAAGCTGATGTACTGACTCTTAAATTCTTAAACAGAGTGAACTTAATATCTTCTGAATACCCAATGATAGGGGCTGTGTGTTTGATGCTGGAGTTCACGGACTGTTAGTTGCTCAGCGCAGTTTAGGCTGGGTAAGCCTTGAGGAAGACAGACTAGTGGGGGCAGGGAACTGATACACAGTCTAATCACAGACAAAACACACTCTTGGTGGGGCAGAGAGGTAACACAGTGGCTCATAGCTTTGGGTAGCTGCAGTAGCACTAACGTATGATGATGATGATGCAGCAGATAAAGGATCTCCAATTGTCATGGTGTCCATGCTATTGGTTTCAAGTCCTCTATCTGTCAAGGGTAGTGTGGTTACTGTTGTGCACCAGTTTCCCCCACTTTAAAAGAAGTCCTGCATCAGGCATCTTCCAGTTTTTTTGAAAATAACATCTGCACAAGTCAGAAGTCTGGTGGCGATCGGCGAGTGGTGACGGGAACAGGACAGTGAAATCCAGAAGTTCCTAATCACAGACCGACACACAGGCTGTGGGCTTGTGATACAGTCATCTTGCTTGAGGATTGAGGCGAGTCAAGCATCTTGGCAGCTGCACCCATGACTGAGCAGCCCTTTTTAGGATCCACTCTGCTCACCCCACATGGGGAGGGGGTTAGGAAAGGTACCCTAAAAATAGTCTTGCCTCTGTTTTTCCTGGCTGGATAGCCGCATCCAGCAGGATCACCACCTCAGCGATCAAAAATGTAAGAAACTTTTCAATTTTGGAACTTGGAATGTATTTACCCTGATGGACAACTCAAACAGCAACTCACCAGAGCAACATGAGCCATTATTGCTCATGAATTGAGTCGGTTTAATGTCAATATTGCTGCTTTGTCCAAAACTAGAAGAGCTGATGATGGACAGGGCAGGGAGGAGAAAGGAGGATACATTTACTTTGGGAATGGAAAAAAAATCTATAGATGAACCCCAATCCAGGTCCAGGGTGAGAAACAGTTCCTGGCTCTCAGGGAAAATGGTTTCTCTGCTTGCTTGCTGTGCACTATCATCTTCCTCGTCCCCAAAATATGCATCCCTGTTGCGTGATAATCCACTGACGGAGTCAAAGCACAGGGGTAGGGTAGTGGTGGCTGTACCCCCTGGAATAGCATGCAGCTCATCATAGAAGTGGCATGTCTGGGGCTCTGACCTCGAGCAGCCGTTTGCCTCTCTGGTTTTTTGGTAGGCTTGTCTGAGCTCCCTATGTTTCACGTGGCACTGCTGTGGGTCATATAGCAAGCAAGGGATCATATAAAGAGAGAAGCCCATGCCAAGGTGAGGGCGGAAGTACAATGTAAATCCAGAGAACTTAAGAACAAATGGTGGAATGAGAAAGCGCAAGAACTCCAACATCTCACGGACATCCACAATACATGTGGTTTCTTTAGTGCCTCCAAGGCTGGGCCAATTTGTCATGGTATGAATCCTCTTCGCTCTAAGGATGGAACCACACTTCTGAAGGACAATGAAGCCATCAATTCTTGCTGGAAAGAACATTTTGAAGATCCCCTTAACCATAATTCTATGGTTGCAGAAGAAGTCCTTGAGCAAATCCCTCAATGACCATTTAGGGATGAGCTCGGAGACCCTTTCAATTTTTATGAGGTACACAATGCCACCCAGCAGATGAAGAACAACAAGACAGCAGATGGGATCCCCGCTGAAATCTTTAAAAACGGTGGATCAGAGCTAATTCGGCAGCTTTACCTGCTTATTCTTAAAATATGGATAAAGGAGGAGATACGCAGTGAAATGAGGGATGCCCGGATTGTCACCCTCTTCAAGAAAGGGGATAAAGTGGATTGTGGAAATCATCATGGTATCTCTCTCCTAGCTATTGCAGGCAAAGTTCTGGCTTGGATCCTTGCAACCCACCTTCTGCCCCATCAGAAAACATTTTACCAGAGTCACATAGTGGTTTCACCATGTTGCGGAACTGCGGATATGATCTTCACAGATGGCAGCTGCAAGAAAAGTGTCGGGAGCAAAACCGACCACTGTACATGGCTTGTATTGATCTAACTAAAGCCTTTCACTCAGTGAATTGCCATGCCCTCTGGACTGCATTCTCTACGATCGATGTATTTATCAGGACATCCAATGTCCTAAAATTGCTTCATGATAACATGAAAGCAACTATTCTGAGCAGCAGTGACTCCCAGAGTGAACCTTTCAAAGTACAAACAGGAAGAAAACAGGGCTGTATCATCACTCCAACCATGTTTGCAGTTTTTATTGCCGTCATTCTTTACTTAATTGCTGGGAAGTTTACAGCTGGCATTGAAATCATTTACAGAATAGATGGAAAGCTGTTCAGGCTTAACAGGCTGAAAGCCAAGAGTAAGATTTCCACAATATCTGTTGTGGAACTTTAGTATGCTGATGACAACACAATCTTTGCCCACTCTGAGAAAGATCTTCTAACTATCTTCAGTGTGTTTGCCAATGCTTACGCATGTCTTGGTTTCACTCTTAATATCAGGAAGACTAAAGTGCTCTATCAGCCTTCTCCAAATGAGATATTACATGCCACATCTATCAAAATCAATGGAGCGGCACTGGAGAATGTTGATCATTTCCTCTATCTTGGAAGTCATCTTTCATCCAAGACAGATATTGATGCAGAAATTTAACATCGCCTGAGCTGTGCCAGTGTAGATTTTTCTCATTTACAGCACAGGGTCTTTGAAGATCACGACATTCGAACAGACCCCAAGCTTCTTGTTTACCAAACCGTTATTCTCCCAACACTGTTGTATGGGTCCAAAACTTGGACAACCTATAGACACCATTTGAAAGTCCTTGAGAGGCATCATCAATGCTGCCTTTGTAAGATTCTGAAGATCAAATGGGAAGACAGGCACGCTAATATTAGTGTTCTGGAAGAGGCAAAGATCACCAGTATCATGGCAATGATCATCTGTCAGCAATTCTGCTGGACTGGTCACACTGTTTGGATGACAGACTCTCGCCTCCCAAAACAGGTCCTGTTCTCTCAGCTGAAAGAAGGGTACTGTAACATGAGTGGACAATGGAAGGGTTATAAGGACTTACTGAAGGACAACCTAAAAAATGTAATATTGACATTGACACTTGGGAGACACTTGCCCAGGATCGCTTAAAATGAAGTGAAGTCCTATGTGATGGTCCCCTGCATTTTGAACTTGCTCGCCAACAAGCCGAAGAGGACAAGAGGTGCAGGAGGAAGGAGAGACTGGCTTCCAATCATGGTTTACTGAGCCTGAAAATATCTTCCCTCATTGTAATAGAACTTGTGGTTCAAGGATTGGCCTCATTAGCCACCTGAGGACCCATAACTCCCAAAGAAGATGATCATACTCAATAACAAGTGATCGCCCATCATCATCATTCCACTCGTTCAATAACTTGCACACCGAGTTTAACTGTTTCATGCATTATTAGTATCTAGCATAATTCTGCAAAAATCAGATTGCTATAATCGTCCACTTTCCAGAAATATACTGATAACCTAAAAGCTTAGTTTTAAAAGGTATCGAGTATAGAAGATAAAAATTTTCTTGTATTGTGGTCAATATTTTGCATCTTCTACACAGCAGTAGCGCCAGCAGCTTTGCAGTTGCATTTAAATACAGGTACATGGGACATGATTTGATGTTTGGCATATTAAAGTGAATTCTCTGATCATAATTGTTATGGATGATAAAGTAACCTATAGTGGTTGAAAACAGGGCAAAAGTACAGTTGGGAAATAATGCATGACACTTTTGCAAATATTTGTTCAACTTTCTAAATGAATTTGTTTTGGTCCTGCTTGCTCTCTTTTGATGTTTTCCAGGAACATTTGAATGATCAGGCTTTATTGGAACAAACTTGGCACAGAAGCAATGTGAATTTCAAAGTTGCATATGCAAATATTAATGGATACTGAATTTTAAATTCACACAAGTATTCATGCTGAAAGTACTTGCAAGCTCATCCAATTAGGGAACAGTTACACGATAAATCTGACCAATCACAATCAAGCAATACAGCATGAATTCTGAATACTGTATTTATGATCCACAGAGTAAAAAATTCAAAACATTCAGATAATGTAGACATTCAAGGAAATTGTGTTTCTGCTCATGGCTTTTCCATGAGTGGAATGAAAGGTTAATCAAATAAATTATTCATTGTGATTTTTTTGCTCAGCTCTATTCAACAGCGTAAACTCAGTCTTTTCTTTTTTCCAGTTCTGCATGTCTCATTGTCAGACTGTTTCCATGAGTCACTCTTATTTTTCTAGCAAAAGAAAAAGAGCTATAAAGGGACCCTAGTAATCTATTATTCCTTTTATAGAGACCAAAGTCTGATTCAAATTACCATTATGCACAAATGGAAACAAATCAAACTCTAAAAGCACATAACACTTGAACTTTTATTGCACCTCAAGTGCACAATTTTTAAAAAAATGTGCATAGTCTCTTGTCCTCACCATACACATACAAAATTCCCATGGTAATGAATGGCAGTCATATATTCATATGGCTATTACTGTCAGCAAAAAGTTCTGAATAATAATCTATTACAGGCACTTCTTCTGTAACTGTTTTCTCATCATGGCACTTATTCCTCTGACTTAACATTAAATCAGTGCCCCAGGATGGTAGCAGGGGTGGGGGTGGGGGTTGGGCGATTCTGTCATTCAGATGACATACATAAAGGTCTTGATTGTTAAAAAAGCTATGATTTTTTTTGCAGTAGTGGGTAAATTAGTTCCAATATCCTGGCCCAACTGGAACTGAGGTGACTATACACTGCCTCACGGAAATTCCCCTCTCTATTTCAATACAGATCTTCCTTCCTTAGTTAATCTGGTTTGAGCCAAAATTCAGTGCTGGGGGAAGTTTACAACCAGAAAAAAGGCATGAGGAAATATGCTTCTGCTTAGAGACCAGAAAATCATCTTTTCTTCAGAATTAGACAGAATTAGGCTCAAAATTACAGTTTGCATAAGCGGATGTAATATCATTGACTTTGGTGGGGTTACTCTCACTTATGCCAGTGGTGAAGTTGGCCCAAAGCATCAATTCTATTCCATGAAAAAAGGAGAAGCTACCACAAGGAGATTTAGCAGGAGTGACGATCTGGCCCAAAGCATGTATGATTTAAACAAGTACAGTTACATTGACTTCAATGGAATTACAGCTGATGTAGATTCAGCCCTAGTGTAAGCAGAATATTTTCTAGGTGCCATGGAAAGGATGATATGGTGAACATGTACCAAAGATACTGTCACACTGGCAGATCAGGTACCAGCTCATGCCAAGGGCCCTACATCTCAGCTGGAACCAGTCAGATCACCTGTGTGTTAGTATTGTTAAAAGAGATATTAGAGTTATAAAAATGTGCTTAGTGTTTAGACTTTATGGAATGCTTGTAAGTTGCTGCATTTCTTAACTGCACTCATAATGAGCTGTCTGCCATGTGAACGGTAATATTTACGTTTGCTCTGTAACTATAAGTCACTAGACAGGAGAGAAGCATTAGCAAGTGTAAACCACTCGTTTACCTCAGGAGGTTATCTCCTGCCCAACAAAAGAAGGACCATATACATCAAACAAACCGCTGAGGAACATGAGAAGACAAGAGACCCCTCCCCACACCATGGAAGAGGAGACATACAACTGAATTCCTCCCAACAACTGAACTTGCAACTCGAAGCAGAAGGGGGTGAAAAGGAATAAAAAGCCCTAATAAGAAGAAACTGTATCTTTATGCTGCCTGGACTCCGAGGGACAAGGATTGCTAAGGATAGGCAAAAGATCCCCATTGCTTGGCCTGGGTTAGCCCTAAAGGACATATAGAGCTTGTTTAGTATTGAAACTTCTATTACAATTCAAAAGGTAAGATTCAATCTCATTTGTGTGTATATATGTTTACTTGCATTAACCTTGTTTAAAAACCAGGGCACAACCCCCTAAAAGGTAGTGAGTTCTCAACTTAGGTTTCAACAATGAACTGCACTAAGTTCAAACTCCTCCGCCACTTTAGCAGCTTCAACATAGTGTCACAGACAGATCCTTTGGTATTCCAGTCTGTCTAGCCACCCACGTGAGCATATCTCTGTGACAGATAGCCCCTTATACCAAGAATCACAGAAATATCCAGGTTACTCTAATCCTAAAGGACCATCACTTACTCCAGGTCAACAGCGCTTTAGGTCTCACACCAAACCAATCCTTTACTAAACTACTTAAAGATTTATTAAACAGGAAAAGGAAATGAGAGTTATTTACAAGGTTAAAGCAAGCAAACAGACATGAATGAGTTAGGTTTCAAAAAGTAATATAACTGGGTGATTACAGAAGCCTGTATTAGCAGCTGGGGATCTCTCGCCCATACAAAAGTCCAAACAGCATAGAGATCCTTAGTTCCTCGGGTTTGGGGCTTTTACCTACCTCGTGCCATGTGCTCTCAGCTGCAAACTCAGCTAATGGGAGGAATCCACTGGTATCACTCATCTTCATCCTGGCTTAACCAGGAGATCTTCAATGATCTGAAACTCAAAAAAACAGTCCTACAAAAAGTCAAAACTAGATCAAATTATGAAGGATGAATATAAAAAAATAACAAGTTTGTAGGGAAAAAATTGGAAAGGTCAAGGCACAAAATGAGATTGATAGCTAGAGACACAAAGGGTAACAAGAAACATTCTACAATACATTAGAAGCAAGATGAAGACCAAGGACAGGGTAGGTCCATTACTCAATGGGGGGTGGGGGGGGGAGAAGAGAAACAATAACAGAAAATGTGGAAAATGGCAGAAGTGCTAAATGATCTTTTTGTTTCAATTTTCACCAAAAAGGTTAGTAGCAATTGTGTGTCTAACACAGTGAATGCCAGTAAAAATGAGGTCAGCTCAGAGGCTGAAATAGGGAAAAAAACAACAATTAAAAATTGCTTAGACAAGTTAGATGTCTTCAAGTCACCAGGACCTGATGAAATATATCCTAGAATATTCAAGGAGCTGACTGAGGAGATATCAGAACCATTAATAATTATCTTTGAAAAGTCATGGAAGATTGGAGAGATTCCAGAGGACTGGAAAAGAGCATATACAGTGCCAATCTATAAAAAGGGAAATAAATACAACCTGGAGAATTACAGGTCAGCTTAACTTCAGTACCCAGAAAGATAATGGAGCAAATGATTTAGCAATCCATTTGCGAAAATCTAGAAAATAAGGTGACAAGCAACAGTCAGCATGAATTTCTCAAGAACAATTTGTGTCAAACCAACCTAATAGCTTTCTTTGATAGGGTAACAAGCCTTATGGGATAAGGGGAAAGCAGTAGTTGTGTTAGCAGAAGTGTTGTAAGCAACACACAAGAAGTAATTCTTCCACTCTATTCTGCCTTGATTAGGCCTCAGCTGGAGTATTGTGGTACAGTTCTGGGTACCACATTTCAGGACAAATTGGGTAAAGTCCAGAGAAGTGCAACAAAAATAATCAAAGATCTAGAAAACATGACCTATGAGGGAAGATTGAAAAAAATGGGTTTGTTTAGTCTGGAGAAGAGAAGAGAGAGGGGACATGATAACTATTTTCATGTACATAAAAGATTGTTACAAGGAGGAGGGAGAAAAATTGTTCTCCTTAACCTCTGAGGATAGGACAAGAAGCAATGGGCTTAAATCGCAGCAAGGCAGTTTAGGTTGGACATTAGGAAAAAATTTCTAACTGTCAGAGTGGTTAAGCACTGGAATAAATTGCCTAGGGAGATTGTTTCCGTCATTGGAGATTTTTAAGAGCAGGTTAGACAAACATCTGTCAGGGATGGTCTAGTTAATCCTGCCCAGAGTGCAAGGGACTGGACTAGATGACCTCTTGAGGTCCCTTCCAGTTCTATGATTCTAGGATTCATGGGAGGAGAGCAGAAGAAGAGTCATTATTCTTATTGGTGAGAGTTTCTTAATCCAGAGTGTAACAGGATCCAGGACCTTCCCCTCTTCCTGGGGCTCGCTTGCCCTCCCCAATAAGGCTCAGAGAGGCTTCAGAGTTGTGCAACACCCATGTCTTTATTTACTTAACTTCATCCCACCACCACTGTCCATCTATGTACAGCTTTACAGGATTAGTCTCCTCCTTTACAGACTGTGACAAAATTGTTCCTCTACCTTGGTAGGGCCTGCGCTTATTGATGGATTTGCTCGCCTCAGAGATTCACAGCAGCCCTCAGTTTGGCCGCTTTCATAGCTCAAATCTGTCATTCATTCAGATAACCTCATCACTGGCCAGCATGGGGAAAAGGAGAAGAACAACCCCTGCAGTCTCTGCTGATCCACCATGTGGGTCGGGGAACAGCCCAGAGACCTTCCCCTCTGGTGGAACCCACAGTCCAGGTCAACTCCTCCTGTGTCTTATCAGGAGTTGGGAGGAACCCGGGCCCGCCCTCTACTCTGGGTTCCAGCCCAGGGCCCTGTGGATTGTAGCTGTCTAGAGTGCCTCCTGGAACAGCTGCGTGACAGCTACAACTCCCTTGGCTACTTCCCCATGGCCTCCTCCCAACACCTTTTACTCACCACAGGACCTTCCTCCTGGTGTCTGATAATGCTTGTACTCCTCAGTCCTCCAGCAGCACATCCTCTTGCTCCTAGCTCCTTACGTGCCTCTCCCTAACTGAAGGGAGGTCCTTTTTAAACCCAGGTGCCCTGATTAGCCAGTCTGTCCTTATTGATTCTAGCAGCAGCTTCTTAATTGGCTCCAGGTGTCCTAATTAGCCTGCCTGCCTTAACTGGTTCCAGCAAGTTCCTGCTTGTTCTTGAACTGCCACAGTTACCTTACCCAGGGAACAGGGATCTACATAATCTGGGACTAATATATCTGCCTTCTATCACTCTTCTGTGACTGTGGGGCCTATTTCCGATCCTCCCATCCGTTTACGTATCCGGGCAGAGTTCCTCTGGGCAGCATCCACTGACTCCCTTGATGCCTTCGAGGAGCAGTGAGCACTGTCTGGGGTTCTCTGCTTGGTGTCCTTGGTGTCCGGTTCCCTTCGTTTGACCCTTTGACCACATTCCTTTCCCTGTTATTTCATTAGTTGCCCCCGTACTCATTTGGTTTCCAGGTCCTGTGGATCCCAATAGGATCACTTTTCTGTAGCCATCTGGCCTGACCCTATCACAAGGCAGAGCCAGCCTTTAGCTAGGAGGCCTCCAGTTCTCCCCTGACTCAGTTCTCCCTGGCTGCCCTCCTGCCTTTTGCCCCCCCCCCGCATTTATAGCCCTTGACTTGGCAGGCCAGCAAGTGTTGCCAATCCTCAGGCCGGCATCAGGCCTTTTCCATCAGCCCCAATCTGCTTCCCCTGATTGGAGCTGACTGGGTAGGGCTAATTAGGTGCTTTTGCACCAGCACCCTGCTACACAGAGGTAGAGAGTTTCTGGATGTAAGATCCAACCTAGCCTGTCTCCTCTTTCAGGAGGGACATAATTTCTACAGAAAAGCAGCTCTTCACACTAATTAATGTCCCTTTCCTGTATGGTGATTCATACAGTCACAGAGGCTCACAATACACCCTCTCACATATTACATTACAATATGGAATACAAACATTACAAGTAAGATCAATGCAGCAACTTACAAGCATTCAATAGAGTCCAAACACTAAACACGTTCTAGTAATCCTGATAGCTATACTATCTGTATTAACCCACAGGTGAGCAGACAGATTCCAGCTATGTAATGCTTGTCATCATATGACCTGAAGCACTGTAAATTACAAAAAGGATTAGTATCATAACCTCATTTTACAGATGGAGCAACTGAGGAAAAGAGACGTGAAGTGACTTGCCTAACATCAACCAGAAGGCTGGTGACAAAACCTGACATAGAGCTCAGATTTCCTGAGTCGCACTCCCTGAAATCATGTTATGTTTTCAAAGACAAACACTCTGATACAGTGGGTGCATGTAAAAAGTTCATTCCATTTCCAGAGATATCAGAGGTCCTAGCAGTATTCCCCATTTTACGTACATTTTAAGAATACTGTAATATATCTACATTTGGAATAATCTGTCTAGACAGATCAGAATCTAGCTCAAAGTATCTCCTTGTGTAGTGTCAAACTTTGCAGTTAGCTTGGACATAACTATCTGTCTCTGGACATTGTGTAGTTAAATACAGGACTGAGATCTCTGAAATTCAAGTAATTATTACCTGAGCTTATGAAACAATGTTCACTGGCTGCCTTTTACCGAAGGGCTGTTGATTGGGTTTAAATAATATAGATACTGTTCCCATTTACAAGTTGGTTTCCAAAATCCATAATGCATTTCAAAAATGCAGGAGGAAAGAATTATTAAACTGACCAGATTAATAAACCTGTACTATACCGAATAGTAAAACTAGATTCCCCTCCTCCCCCCCCCCCCCGAAGGCTGGTGCTAAAGCTAAGGGTGCACAGCTGAAACCTCTTATCACAGAATCATAGAATATCAGGGTTGGAAGAGACCTCAGGAGGTCATCTAGTCCAACCCCCTGCTCAAAGCAGGACCAATCCCTTGTTTTTCTTCATTTAGAAAGAACAGTGAAGTAAACAAGCTTGGACATTTGGTAAAAAGTGACAGGGTCACAGTTTAGTTTTTTAATACAAGAGTTGCATCAACATCATTGTTCTATCTATCTACCTATGCATCAGAACACAGCTTAGAATTTTGGCTCTGATGTTAAATTAAATAAGAAAAAGGACACTACTAAACTGGGGTTTCTAGTAACCAATAATGTATGTTAAAGTTGTTCCACAAATAATTGTATATCTGTGACTTGTGTGTATCTAAGCAACAGTTGATTAAAAATAATTTTCAACAAAAATAAACATATAAATCCATCACAATTCCTATCTACTTATCTGTCAAGTCATTCTATCTATCTATCTAGTTGTTATATATATATCTAAAACAACTCATGCTCTGTAACAAAATGAACTGTCAGAATACAGAGGCAACTTCACAAAACATGTTTCTGCATGGTAAGTGCGTCTGAGTATTCCATGATATGTTATGATACATTCCATTTGCAATTTTCATCTGGATTACACTTAACACATGTTTCAGAGTAGCAGCCATGTTAGTCTGTATCCGCAAAAGGAACAGGAGTACTTGTGGCACCTTAGAGATTAACAAATATATTAGAGCATAAGCTTTTGTGGGCTACAGCCCACTTCATCAGATGCATAGAATGGAACATATAGTAAGATAGAGATATATACATACAGATAAGTTGGAAGTTACCATACAAACTGTAAGAGGTTAATTAGTTAAGATGAGCTATTATCAGCAGGAGAAAAAAAAATTTTGTAGTGATAATCAAGATGGCCCATTTAGACAGTTGACAAGAAGGTGTGAGAATAGTTAACTTAAGGAAATAGATTCAAAATGTGTAATGACCCAGCCACTCCCAGTCTCTATTCAAACCCAAGTTAATGGTATCTAGTTTGCTTATTAATTCAAGCTCAGCAGTTTTGCAGAGTCTGTTTTTGAAGCTTTTCT
Source organism: Dermochelys coriacea (assembly GCF_009764565.3). Classification (NCBI taxonomy): domain Eukaryota; kingdom Metazoa; phylum Chordata; order Testudines; family Dermochelyidae; genus Dermochelys; species Dermochelys coriacea. The sequence goes on along the minus strand of NC_050075.1, from coordinate 68,963,875 downwards.
GTTGCAAAATTGCCAACCTTAAATCTTTTACTGAGTGGCCACAGAGGTTGAAGGCTTCTCCTACCGGTTTTTGAATGTTATGATTCCTGATGTCAGATTTGTGTCTGTTTATTCTTTTGCGTAGAGACTGTACGGTTTGGCCAATGTACATAGCAGAGGGGCATTGCTGGCATATATCACATTGGTAGATGTGCAGGTGAACAAGCCCCTAATGGCGTGGCTAATGTGATTAGATCCTATGATGATGTCATTTGAATAAATATGTGAACGGAGCTGGCATTGGGCTTTGTTGCAAGGATAGGTTCCTGGGTTAGTGTTTTTGTTTTGTGGTGTGTGGTTGCTGGTGAGTATTTGCTTCAGGTTGGGGGGCTGTCTGTAAGCGAGGACTGGTCTGTCTCCCAAGATCTGTGAGAGTGAGGGATCATTTTTCAGGATAGGTTGTAAATCTTTGATGATGCACTGGAGAGGTTTTAGTTGGGGGGCTGAAGGTGACAGCTAGTGGCAGTCTGTTATTTTCTTTTTTGGGTCTATCATGTAGCAGGTGACTTCTGGGTACTCCTCTGGCTCTGTCAATCTGTTTTTTCACTTCAGCAGGTGGGTATTGTAATTTTAAGAATGCTTGATAGAGATCTCGTAGGTGTCTGTCTCTGTCTGAGGGATTGGAGCAAATGCAGTTGTATCTTAGAGCTTGGCTGTAGACAATGGATTGTGTGGTGTGTCCTGGATGGAAGCTGGAGGCATGTAGGTAAGTATAGTGGTCAGTAGGTTTCCGGTATAGGGTGGTGTTTATGTGACCATCGCTTATTAGCACAGTAGTGTCCAGGAAATGGACCGCTTGTGAGGATTGGTCTAGGCTGAGGTTCATGGTGGGATGGAAATTGTTGAAATCATGGTGGAATTCCTCAAGGGCTTCTTTTCCATGGGTCCAGATGATGAAGATGTCATCAATGTTGCACAAGTAGAGTAGGGGTGTTCGGGGACGGGAGCTAAGGAAGCATTGTAATTCCAGGAGGTGTGAGCCGGTACAACATCGTGCATCAACTATGGGAAAGGGACTGAGAGACTTTTTTTTTTTTTTGAAGACAATATGAACTGGAACCATAAACTCACTGAACATTAAATCCCACCAAATGAGGGTAGATCCATCCTCATCATCGTATCCGCTCATTATACTCCACACCTGAACATAGCCATTATATGGACAACATACCCCCATATCTCAACGTCTGTACTTTGACCCGTTAAACTTTTACCCCCAATCGGGGAGACTGCAGATTATGTATTCCTTACGCCACCCACTCCTAAACTGAACTTCGCACTTCTTGATAATCTGTACCTTATTCCCTGATAACCAGAAACTTCTATGCCTAAATTCTGTACCATTTTCTTTTTACTTCAAAATTATCTTAATAAAATTATTAAATCTGTATATCCAGAAGGAGGGAGGAAAAGAATCTTTCCCCAAGGCTGCAGTGTAATGGCAGGGGAAATGATGACAACCATGCCCTGAAAAGCTTTCTTCTTGAACCAGCAGAGGAATAACAGAGTTGTTGCACATTCAAAACACACATACAGCCCTCTCTAGGGAGGAAGCCCCCAGTGCTGTGCCCTGTGGCATGCAGATGATATAGATTCATGAAGCAAAATTGCAGCAGGATGCAATTTAGGCCTTTCTCACATGTGGAAAGAACTGTACCCAAGCAAGAAAGGTAACATCATAAGCATGGTATACACACATTTTTTTGCCTTTCTAAAAATTCTTATTTAACCTATTATTTAGATAGTGACAGCTTTAGGGAGAATTGATATGACAGAGCAAAGCACAGCAGTGACAGCAATATGACAGGGCATTTAGTGACAAACAGCTGGCATGGCAGAGCAAGAGTTGATATGAGAATAAATGAATATTATTGTTGACAAATAGGTGACATGACAAGGTAAATAGCATAAATGATAGAACAGAATACAAATAATAGAACACAGGCAAACTTCCTGGGTTACTCAATTAACAAATGAAGCTGCATATCCATGGGTAGCAAATACAAATGATTGAGAATGGAAGAAATAGACTGATTCTGCAGTTACTTTGTTTATGTACTGTATGCACTTGTTATTTTCAAGTTTGTAGCTGAAGATTACATCTCAGAACAGCTGTGATAAGACTTTATGATGCCTGGAAAACACTGAACAGATCTTGGAGAGCCTGCTTTCATGGAGTCTGCATTTTCACTGCACAGCTCTGCTCCAGAGGGGCTCTATCCACAGCAAAGCAGAGGGGGTTAGGAGGAGGAAAGTTAGAGGCAGAGCCAGTGGACCTGCAAGTCCATGGATTCTGTAGTCAGATACCCTAAGGTATAGATCAGGGACCCTAAGTTTACATTATAGTCACAGTAGTAGCAACAAAGCAGCTGAATTTAGTGATCTGCACTCTGGGAGAGGATTCTGTGGCTCCTAAACCCCACAGAAAATCCCTGCACAAAACCCACTAACTCCCCTGGCACAAAGCCCATTCATATGCTGCTCTCTAGCCAAGGCACAACCAATTCAGTCCTTCACCAGGTGTGAATATTTATCCAATTTTATACAAGCTTTCAACTTATTTACATGTTGACATACATACTTGCAGTAGATTTATGCATCTAGAAGAGGAGCCACAACCTATTCTAGCAGGGAATTAATACTAATATCTCATCATTTGTAATTGCTGCCATGGGATTTCACTTTTTATATTTCTTTCCTGTAGATACATATTCATTTTGGCTAATGCCAATGGCAGTTGTCTGTTCATTAGCGCTTCTCACTATTTTGCCATGTACAGTTTATCGAACGCAGTTAGAGTTCATAAGACCACCTGGGTCATTTAGGCAGCACCATTATTATAAAATTATCCTGTTCACTAAGTGTTTTATCTGGTCTACTTTGGAACATGTCTTTGTTGGTGCTTCAGTGACCTCAAACTGACTCTATTGGCTAATGCATCTTAAGGGCAGGACTTTTTTCCGGGCATCTAAGTTAAATTTTCCATTTTTATATTGCAGTCCATTATTCTTTTAACCTCCTTAAATAAATTTTTTCTCTCCCCTGATAGTGTTACCTCTCAAGTATTTGAGAGACAAATTATATATTGTGCAATCATATTTATGGTGGCATGTTAGTGGTTCTTAGATTAGGAGCATATTCAGAGTTAATTTCAGGGGCACAAAGAAACCCACTTCCGAATTTTTTCTCTCTCCTTTGCTTTATGCATGTATACATGGAAATCTGATTAATATTCTTCTCCTAGTGGCATGTGAACTAATGGATTGCATTGCATTGTCAGCTACCAATGCAAACTTCATTTGCTAACCTGTAATCATCACAGGTTTGGTTAAATTTGTCTACCCAGAAAAGATTAGGTAAGCATGTAGCCTAATACAAAATTAAAAACTGAATAATCATGAAAATATATTCTTTCTACCTACAGGACATCTCATAGCTTTTGAGATGATTGCATGGCCATATGGAATTTAAATTCAATCTCATCCTAAGAAACTAGTAGGTGAGTAGAAAATTTTATTGAAGAACATCACCCTTTCCGTATTAAATTACCTGAATTTTGATTTGTTCCCTTTTCTCTCTTTTTAAAACAAAGTTATTATTTAATAATTTTATTAGTAGAACTGTCATTCCTTTTTTAACCTTACATTTAGAGGTCTTCTTGGTAAACATGATTTCTGGCCTTCTCCCCTCAAAAGGTTGGCTCCCCTTATGGATGGTTAATTCTGCACCACTTACTGAATGCATGTCATTTTTGGGTGTGTGTGGAAGAAGTGGAGGTTAGCAAGAAGAATAGCAATTCTTGGCCAACAGGCTCACAACAGGAAGAGTTGTGGAAATGACATACAGATTTTTATTCTTGATTTAGCAAATGACCATGAATTGGGAGAAAAGGATACCTTTAGAGACAAGGATTTAATCCAGTTCAAGGCTGGATTAAATTTATGGCTGGGTGAATGAGTTAACTTCTTTTTAAATTGACTCATGTTCTTATATACCCTCCTCCACCCAGTATCTGAGCATGTTACACACATTAATGAATTTATCTTTACAACACTCTTTGTGAGGAAGTTGTTAGCCCCGTTGCATGGGCAGGGAATGAAGGCACTGAGAGATCAAATGACCAGCCCAACATCACACAGGAAGTCTGTGGCAGAGCTGGGTACTAAACTCTGGACCCTTTAGTTCCAGCCCTCTGGCTTAACCACAGTACCTTCCTAAAGTGGGACTTAGCTATTTTCACTCTTTGGCTTTCTCTCCTGATATTAAAAATGTAGGTCACAACTAATCTATTTAATGTTATTTGATATATGGATAACTAGGGTTTTAATACACTTAGACATACATACAGTATTTTGTATCATATACTGTATTTTGAATCTCAGGAAAATAAATTGGTACCAATATTTTCCACCACATTTTACATAGTGTCAGATACAGTCAGTCAAACAGTCTCAGATCCCCACATGCGCGCCTGAAGCTAGAATTTCTGTCTCACTCACCTTTGCCCCTCTTACTCTCCTTCATTCTTGCCCTATCCCCTCTCCTTTTTTCCATTGTCTTGTCTTTCAATTCCTCTTTCAGTTAAAAAAAAAGTTTGTTTTTTTGAAAATTCTCATGAATAAAATGTTTCAACCAGCTGAATAACTTTACTTACATGAATTGTCCCAGGGATTTCAGTTATTATGGGAAAATGGGAAAACTCACATGAGGAAAAAAAAAGTTCCATATCTATTTGCAGGATCAGGCTCTAAATTTGTAGCTAAACTAACCAAGGAGCTAATTTGACCAATTCCCTGAAATACCCTTCAGGAAGGGTATGCTGCGGGTTTGGTTTGGTAGGGAGACGGAGAATGGTATAGTTGCCGTCTTACTAGCTAAACTTTTAAATATACCCAAGAGAGAAAATAACTTATCCAATAAAAATGTCTAGGTCAATGGAGATATGCTTGCCTGTTACAACAGTCCTCTGAGGATAGGACAAGATGCAATGGCTTAAATTGCAGCAATGGTAGTTTAGGTTGGACATTAGGAAAAACTTCCTGTCAGTGTGGTTAAGCACTGGAATAAATTGCCTAGGGAGGTTATGGAATCTCCATCATTGGGGATTTTTAAGAGCAGGTTGGACAAACACCTGTCAGGGATGGTCTTCTAGATAATACTTAGTCTGCCTTGAGTGCAGGGGACTGGACTAGATGATCTCTCGAGGTCCCTTCCAGTTCTATGATTCTATAACAATGAAAACAATGCAAGTATAAAAGAATGAAAAATACTACAAAAAGTTTCACACATGGATTGCTGATTGTAGAAACAAATTGCATATTTTAATGCGTTATTGCAGCACGTAGAGGCCCCTGGTGAGATCAATGACAGGTTTCAGAGTAGCAGCCATGTTAGTCTGTATTCGCAAAAAGAAAAGGAGTACTTGGGGCACCTTAGAGACTAACAAATTTATTTGAGCATAAGCTTTCGTGAGCTACAGCATCCAATGAAGTGAGCTGTAGCTCACGAAAGCTTATGCTCAAATAAATTTGTTAGTCTCTAAGGTGCCACAAGTACTCCTTTTCTTTTTGGTGAGATCAAGGCTCCATTGTGCCAGACACTACAAACATATAGGTTCTGATTCAGAAAAACAGCACTGTTCAAGACAGCACTTAAGTATGACGTTAAGTGCTTTCTTGAATCAGGGCTGTAGTGAGACAGTCCTTTCCCTGAAGAGTGTATAATGTAAACATCCAGGACACAAAAAAAGGTGGGAGGAACAGAGGCACAGAGTATGACATGCCCAAAGTCACACAACAAATCAGTAGTAGAATGAGAATAGGAACTCTTAAATAGGTCTCTTGAGTCCCAATCCAGTGTCTTATTGACTAGACTAGTGCCTCTCAACTTTTCCAGACTAGTGTTATCCCTTTCAGGAGTCTGATTTGTTTTGTGTACCCCAAGTTACAACTCACCAAAAATTACTTCCTTACAAAATCAGACATAAAAATATAAAAGTGTCACGCATATTATTACTGAAAAATTGCTTACTTTCTCATTTTTACCATATAGTTATAAAATAAATCCACTGGAATATAAATATTGTACTTACATTTCAGTGAATAGTATATAAGGCAGTATAAATAAGTCATTGTCAGTATGAATTTTAATTTGTACTGACTTTTTGTGTAGTGCTTTTTATTAGCCTGTTGTAAAACTAGGCAAATATCTAGATGCGTTGATGTACCCTCTGGAAGACCTCTGTGTACCCATAGGGGTATGTGTACCTCTGGTTGAGAACCACTGCACTAGACCATGCTGTTATTATTTGAGAAATGTATGTTATGGAGCAATTACAAACTGAACATTAATGGATTTTCACAATACGGCAGAGTTTAGAGTGTATATACAATCTTTAATTTTGTCGTTTCCTGATTTTGGATGTCTAATTATGCAACATTAACCTTCTCTTAACATAAGGTTTTAAAGAAGTGCTATTGATGTCTGTATATATTTAGCAGAGTTTGAGTTTCCACAGAACTGTAAGCTTTGCAAAATATCTAACTAAATTGAAATAGATAGCTTAGGTGCTCTGATTTCCATTTATATGCTCAACAAACTGTAACAGAGGAAGTAGTTTTGCATGGTTTATAACAGCTTCAAGAGATTTGCAGTTGTGCTCTGAATGCATTCAATTATACTTAATATAACCTTCAAAATTACTTTTTATCATTACCTGGACAACTTTGGCGCAGAGGAAAACCGTTAGTTCAGACATAATATGCTAATATCATATATTTGAACATTTGAGATATATTCAAACAAGCCATTCTGGGAAAACTGCATAAAGTATTTATTAACTATCAAGACTCATTTTTACAGTATGTTCAAGCTGAGAGGCTAACTGAAGTGAACCAGGAAAAGAGTGAAGAAGAAACAGAGTAAGGCCTAGTGAAAATGAGTTTGAGGTGAGTGGGAATTAGGTGCCGAGGGGATAAAAACAAGTGGAAAGATTATCGCCTTAAAGCCTACTGAAATTAATGGAGACACTCCCTTTTATACTTCAGTGGTTTTGGCTCAGGCCCATAAAGGTGAAGAGTTAAAAAAAAAATTTAAAAAGTTAGATGAATAAATATCTAGGGGTTTCATTCCATTCCTAGGACACTAATCCCCTGGCCACCACCACCATTTCTAAGAATAGCATCTTGCCTAAAAAATCATCCAAACTGTTTATTGCTTGGCCTAGACATATCAGAGTCACTTGTGTAATCCTCCTCCCCTTTTCAGGTTTTTTAAATGTCATCTGTCTAGTCCCCATTCCTATTAATAGTTTACATGCCTAATCAATTTTTTAATGATTTCATGTGTGTAGCAAAAAACCCCAAAATTAAATGGTGAGAACAGGTCACGGATCTATGACCAAATGTCCTGTTTCCTTATGCCATGAAGGAATACAATAAAAATAATTCTTGGAATACATATGGCACCTGCAAGATTAAATAAGATTAATGACTATTTGCTCAAACAGCTGGAAAGCCTGCCAAGAAAAACCTGGCACATCCATATTTGGTGGCACTGTCCTTATATTGCCCAATTCTGGCTCATGATCAACAGGATAATTTTAAATACTAATAACCTAGCACCTCCACTTACGCCAAAAGTTTTTTTACTTAGACTGTTGCTGAAAATACCACTACTTGGTTTGTACAAAGACTTATGGAGTCATAATTCTTGCTGCAAATATTATTGATAGAACATAGAAACACACTTCACCCCAAGGCAAGACTAACAGTTATATTTAATTTGATAGATCCTTATAGCTGAAAAGTTGTCTCTTTCACTAAGTGACAAGTATACATAATGTATAGCCACTTGTGGCCATACTCTGCTAGCCTTACTCACAGAAGTAGTTTGAAGTTTATTGTATGTTCAATTTAAATTTTGACGTTGGGCCACTTTTACAGATCAAAGCTAAAATCCCAGGTCTGCAGATCCAGATCCCAAGCTTCCTGGGTAAAATCCTGGTCCTTTTGAAGTCAATGAAATTTTGCCATTGACTTCAGTGGGACTAGGATATAATTTTATATCCCTAGAGTGGGGCAAACTTAACCCAATTACTGGACACAAATATTCCAAAATTTTAAGGAATATCATAAACTGGATCCAAGGATGTTCTTTCTCCAGGTGTGGGATGTTCATATTCGGTGTTTAGATTCATCTCACTATAGAGATTCTTCAGAGCTGATCGCTGGAATCTAGAACGGTATTCACTCTGGGCCCCTCTGTGGCCAAATTCTGCTCTCATTTACACCCAAGTAATTCCATTGAATCATTGGGGTAGCAGGGATGTAATTGAGAGAAAAATCTGACCCTCTGTGTTCTCTGTCAATACCCAGATAACTTGATAATTTTTCACTATTTTGATGGTTAATTTAGACTAAGAATAATTTTTTCTGACCCTATACAAAACTATAGGAACCACACTGTCAGATTTCAGAGTGAAGTTTCATATACTCCTTAAATGTATAATACAAATTCTATAGAACTGAGAACCCGATCCTAACCCATGCTCCTCACCTTCTGCAGAAGCTGAGCATTCTCAAATATCATTGAATGCAACTCCATTGATTGGTTTCACCAGCAGCGCTTGTAAGTATCTTGAACGGAAGTTATTTGTTTGCCAAGTTTATATCCTCCCCTGGCTTCAGGTCCAGAATTTACTCTTGCTATTTTGCAGTAATTACAAGTAGAGCTGGTTGAGATTCTCTCTCTCTCTCCGTTTTTTTTGTCATAAAAAAATGCAGATTCATCAAAACCAAAGCTTTTCACAGGCAAAGGGCAATTTCAACAAATTTCTCAACTCAAAAATTTTGCTAAAGAGGTTTTGAAATTGTTGAAACATTTTGTTTTGACATTTTTAAAACAAAATATTATGTTTTTCCAGCTTGAAATGACTTGTTTCAATTTCTTTAAAAATATAATCAAAAGGGTCAAAATTAAAACAAAAACATTTGAAATTCCTGAAACAAAATATTTCAATTGACCCAAAGTGATTGGGGGAAAAACAACAACAAAACACTTTTATGAATATTGAATTTAAATTCATCAGTGAGGATCTTAAAAACCTTAGGTTCTTATACCTTGCATAATCACAGGTTTCAGAGTAGCAGCCGTGTTAGTCTGTATTTGCAAAAAGAAAAGGAGTACTTGTGGCACCTTAGAGACTAACAAATTTATTAAATTTGTTAGTCTCTAAGGTGCCACAAGTACTCCTTTTCTTTTTAGGTTCTTATAATAACACTGACTATACCGTATTACTGAGTTGCTTTTTAATTCATCTGAAATAATAATTCTATTATATTTATGTCTCAAAATATACAAGAGTTACAAAATAAAAAAGATGGCACTTGCTTTTGCATTTTTAAATTGGAAATATCACGGTACATTTTAATATTTTAAATTTAATGTCTATGTGCTTGGGTTTTAGAGGTTTCAGGAGATTATGCATTGTGATAATATGGAGCACTTATTTTAGGCAGTACACTATTCTTCATGCTTTTTATTCTTGAATGCAGGATGAAAATTTTAATTGAGTCAAAACTTAGCAGCTGGAGATAGAGTTGTCAGAATGGCTGCGTATTTACTTGTTTCAGGTCACCAATCATAGCTACAGATGGATGCCATTAAAGTTTTGTTTGTGTTGTATTAAGTGAGAACAAAGTGCCTAAGACAGGTGACGTTTTGATTTAGTTTTTAGAACAAGATCATTGTTGATGACAGAGCAGATGGTCAGCTTTGTTGAAACAGAGAATTAAAATAACCAGATAGATTTTGGCAGATGTTCACTATATTCATGCATAAATAATCCTAATCCTCATCCTTTAATTTTGCAATCTGGATTCTAAGGTGCAAGTAGTATGTAATATCAAATTACAAAAGAATAAAATATTCCATAAGAAAAGTAACCAGTTTAAAGCAACATTTATGAATTCATTTTAAAGTATAAAAACCAAGATGCTGAAGAATTTGTCATATTCAGATAGTATTACCATGATCAGAAACAAGGGGATTTTTCTTTCCTACAGACATCTGATGTTTCCACTAAAGTTAATTTGTCACATTTATTTGTTTTTGTTTTGCAATATTGCATAAAATCTGTAGTATATTTCTGAATGAGCTCTTCATTTTTTAACCTCTCCATTGTGAAAAGAATTCTGTCTTGTTTCTGCTCCAGAATCATTGGAAGATATAAAAATTATATGAATCTTGCAGTTACCTCTGATAGAGCTGTAAAGCAAATTGTTATCTTTATTACAGAGAGATGTTCTTACCATGAAAAGCTGCACTTTCACAATCAACTCCTTAACTTTGGAGTAAAAGTGGTGAATATGTAACACAACTCCTCTACAGCTGCTACTCCAGCATCTGAGTGGAGGGGTTATAGTGTCTCTGTGCTACTTACATACTGTGTAAATACAGATTCCCATAGCCTCTGCTCTTGCCTGCCCCCATTGCAGCCTTCCACAGCTGTAATTAGAGATGGTCAAGAGTTTTCAGTCTGAAAATGCAGTTCTTGCAAAAATCAAAGTTTTCAGTTTTTTCATCAAGAAAATAAAAATGAAATATTTAATTTGGGGTCCTTTCCAATCAAATTTAAACGTTGCATTTTTTTGAACTGACCTGAAACATTTCATTTCAAATCAGTTCAGCAAACATTAAACTGCATGTACCTATTGTGGCACATTATCTTATGTGAGTTGTAGTTCCACTCTCATGGACTGGGCTCCCTGGAAGATTACATCTCTTATAAAGCAATGCACGGATGTCACTTTGATCAAGCTGTGTGGTGCATCTGGCAATTATATGATGTTGGGTGTATTGTAGGAGATTGTAGGACATGTAGCCCAGCCATGGAGCCTGGCCATAGGAGGGTGGGTGGGGGAATCTGGTTCCTGATCTACAACTCCCTTAAAGCTGTAGACTAGTGGCCACCTCATATCACCCCTTGGTGGTCTCAGTACTGACCTGCACACAGCCCCTCACCTCAGTTTCCCTTTTTGGATCCCCCAATAAACTCCCCACAGGGTTTTCCAGTCCAAACACAATAAGCCCTCCTTAGGGACAGATTTATTAATTTAAAGTTTAAAACTAAACACAATAGTCTTTCCTTTAGCTGGGCACACCCAAACTCCCATAGGCAGAGTCCTTCTGCCTTAAGAAGCTACTCCCAGCTCTTCTGAGACACAGCAATTCCCCTAATCTCAGAGTCTTCCCTTCAGGAGCCTCTCTCACACTTTGTAGTCTCCTACACTTCCCCTCTTCCTGCAGCCACATTCTGCTCCTGACAGAAAATTCCCTGACTCCCATGACGTGGGACTCATTCTGTAATTGGGTTAGCTTGGCCTCAGGCTCTTCAGCCCAAGAGCAAACCACCCTGTTCCACAGGCAATTTGCCACCATAAGAAAATGTGAATGCTAAAATGACTCAAAGCATTTCCAATCATTTCAACAAATAGAAACAAAAAACACTTTGACTCAGGGCATGTTGACATTTTTGGTTTTGATCAAGAATGTCTGAATTGAAATATTTAGGAATTTTCATTCTGTGGAAAATGTCAACTTTTTATCCTGTTTCAGGAGAAAAACAAATAGGGAAATATCAGAATTTCCTGTGGAAAAGAAATTTAAATTTTCCTCAACTCTGATTGTAATGTCCCTGATAAAGTATCAGACAGAAACATACAACCCCAAGCAGTTCCAACAAACAGACATTTACTGCTGCCTGCTCACATAGATCACCCTGCATGCAGAACACCTGGGGCCAGTCAGTTGCATTCCTTGGAGTAGGACATCATTCGGTATTAGAAATACAGATAATAAAGTGCAGATAAAAGACAGTACATACGATAATACCCTCCTATACATAGCAGGTGAAAAGACTCCACCCATAAAATGCAGAACCTGTAGAAGAATCCTTGCATGGCTCTCCTCTGACCCCTTGTGGTTTAAACTGTGAAGAGTTCTTCTTTTTGTTCACCATCAGAGGGCAAAGATCCAATTCTGCAAGGTACTCAGCACCTCTTCTCTGTGCCCTTTACTTCCAATGAGGTCAGTAGGAGTAGAGGGTGTTCAGAACATCAGAAAAGGTACTCAGCTGCTTGCAGCAACATGCTCTAAACATGTGGTATGCATCCAGATGTATGTCATTAATTACGTATCTGGATTACTATTTACATGTTGGATTGTCTATACAGTGGGACAGATTCTGCTCTCTACAGTGCAGTCCATGTTGCTTCACTGATTTTGGAACCTCACTGTTTCCCATCTGTAGTACTCCCTTTGTCCAGGACTGCCTGGGAACTGCCCTTTAAAGGGGAATTGCTGCAGCAGAGGGTTTTCCCAACCAGAAGCAGACCTCCCAGTTCGCTCCACTACATGGATTCCAAGCCATTGTGCAGAGTGCCTTTGGTGGGATCCTGGGAACAGTGGATGGTGGCTGACCTTTAGTACTGGATGTGGGAATCTATGCATAGACCTCCAGGGCATAGTCTTGACCAATGTGATCACCTCAGTGGTGATTCAAGCAGAAAAATGACCTTGTATTTCAAAACAATGTCTGTCCTGCTTTAATTGTCAATGGGACGGTCAGAACATCAGAAAAGGTAACAAAAGGAAACATTTGGTTTAAATACTAAGCATTAAAGTTTTTCACCCATCTTATTTTCAAGAAAGTTGTAAAGCGAGATGGAAATTTGCAAATAGTCTTTTGGGGCCCAATGCTGGAGGGTGTGTGTGGAGCCAAATGCACTTAGCAAGAAAATGCCAGAGGTTATGGATTGCCTGATTTTCAGAGGTTGTGAGCATGTCCAGCTCCTGGAGAAGTCATAGCAGCTGTGGGTGCTCATCACATCCCTTAGTCAGGCTATGAGGCTTCAGGGTGCTCAACAGCTCACAAGAGGGACTCAATACCTTGATGTATTGATTGGGCTCTTGTAATGGGCAGACTGGGCCTAATACTGCATTCCTTACTCTGGCAAAGCTTCCATTGAAGCCAATGAAGTTGTACATTGTTATTATTTTATTTAATATTGCAGTTGTGCCTAGGTAGAAGCCAATCAGATTGGGCCCCATTGTGGTAGGTGCTATACAAACATACAGAAAATGACAATTCCTGCTCCCAAAAGCCTGTATTAATATATTCTGTAGGACTGCGCTCCATGTCAAAAGAGGGAAATCATTTGGTCAGGCAGCATCACCAGTCATCTCAGAAGTGATTCTTGTAATTAAAAACTTGCCTCTCCAATATTTTTCTGTTGATTGAAGGTGACAAAGGCTTCTTGTCTTTCAGACTTTCAGACTGATGGGCTGGGTGCAGTTTTCTTCTAAAGATTTATTTTGTATTAATTTTTTTGTAAATAGGAAGATCCACCGTCATGGCCAATTTATATTATTTACTCTTTTAGGAGCTGTTGCCAATACGGTAAAGAAACAGTGACGATAAAAATAAGAAACAGAATAATAAAATTAGTTTGAACCACAAGGTGGCAATACTGTTTAAAATCTGAAGCATTCCCCAAAATAGATTTGTATTTACTGATTTAAATATGACCATTCATACCATGTAGTTTACATAACACTTGTTTACAACTATAGTATAAGGTCCTGGGTAATTTTTTACAGGAAGATAATCACAAATTGGTGGCTGCAGGCTTTGTTTTTATTCTCCTTTTAACAAGTGCCATAGAATGGGTTCTTGTTACTATCACTGATCTAGCTCCCGTGGAACTGTACTGCTAGATTCCAACTAAAGAGATAAGAATGAACATATTGCAGCTGATGAACATATTGCAGACTTGTTTTTTCTTTCATGTCTTCAGTTACTGGATGAGAGAAATTGGAGGCCACTAAATAGTGTCTGACAACTACTTTTGTTGATTAGCTCTCATATTAATAATAACTATCACTTTCAGGCAACAGAGAGGGAGCAGATGCAGGATGCTGCTTGCAGCATTGCTTGGCCAGTATAAAATTTGTATTGCACACAAAACGTACCAGAGCAGTCAGATTAAATGATATCCCATTCTCTAGTGTAAACATCAGCTCTGTGTTATTCTCAGTTCTGGTGCACTGACTGTTTGTCTACATTATGAATTAGTTATTATATGCTAAATAATAATAATAAAATAACCCAGCAGAAAAGAGCATTTATGTAGCAAAAACTCAGAGGTGATACATGATAACCTTTCCATTTCATGAGATTAAATGTTGGTTGGTCTCATAGCCAGGGGAAAAAAAGTTTGCCAAAGGTATATAATCTCCTTCAGAAATGTGCCCTTGTGTGAGTGTGTGCACACGCATGCCTGAACTCCACCCCCCACCTCTCCCACACACAAAACAGTAGAAGGGACTATGGGAAATTACAAAGAAATTCTATTTCAGGAATATAAATGATAATAATGAAAAATCTATTCAAGATTGCATGCTGTATAATTCTTAAAAGAATCATATTTGCACAGGTTCTCACACTCACAAGAGAAATCACTCTTACATCACTAGTAGTTTGTCCCTTTTACTCTATATTTCACCCAGAATTCTAGTATGCAGCTGGCAGTTAAATAGGCTTAAAAACTGATGACATACTGAACCAAGGGTTTGCCCATGTACTGTAAAAACCCATCATTTATCTGCTAATCACTATGGACCAACTCAGTACATATCCTTCCTACTCCTATTTCTACACACAAAAATGAAAGCAAACGTGATTTCCCAAGTTATAGCAGTATTTGTACCCTTGTCAGAGAACATTCTTCAACAACAAATGTTCTGCTCACTATTGACAGGTGAGGAGAAATTTAATTCCATTTAACTAGGGGGGAATATCTTCTGCTTTATGTATACTGGAATATGTAACTTCCATTAACTTTAAAGGGTTATGTACTCTGTGAACATCAAAGTTGAATATACCCTTAAGAATCAAATTGCCCTTAGATGTGCATGCACAGCTCCCATTGACGTTAATGAAAGCTTGCAGTAGAGTGCAGAACATAGCTTTAAATGTAGCACTTAGTATTGGAACTTGGTAGCTGAATTTGTATTGCTAATGGAAAAGTCTTAAACAATTTCAGAAAAAGGGGCAACTTCTGAATAGAATTTTTTGGACCCATTCTATCGAATAGCGAATGAGTTCCCAACTATAGCATTCCTTAGGATAGTTTAAAAATAAAATCAATGGAAAGGATCTCATTCTCAATTTAACTCTATGAGTGTCATCTCCTTTCTTTCAACCATTTCGCTCTTTTCAGGCAAATTCTGGCCAGAATGTAGCCAGGTGAGAATTCCCTCTGTGTAACAGAGCTCTCAGCATACATGATAGCCAGCTCCTACCCCAAAGGTCTCCCCTTGTATAGGAAGCGGGGAAGGAGGAGTGGGAGGGAAGGTGTTGGGAGCAGGGGTGATGTTTGGGGGGATCTGTCTGTACAATTTATCATTGTGGTTGGTGTTATGAAGTTTTTATGGAGCTGTTGCTCTGAAAATTGCTGTATCACTGAGTGCCCTATGTAAATGTGGAATCCACTACTGCAGAAAGGACCTGCACCAAGAAAGCACCTGCACTGCAAAAAGCACCTGCACACAAAGGGCAATGGTGTGTCATTAGGACTTAACAACTATCAATCCAGGGTTAAGTATATTTGGACAATGTGTTAGCTCCTTCTGGGAGAATATACTTCCTCCTCCTCCAGTCTGAGGGGAGCATAAAATTGGAGCGCAGTGAAAATGATCAAAACAGGACAAAGACAAATGAACAAACAAAAAGGTTATAAAAGGACTCCTAGGAGGAAGACTCAGGGGAAGATGTAAAGGACATCTGAACAGGAGGAAGGAAGGGGACAGACTGGCCACAGTCAGAGAAAGCAAGCTGACCTTGGAAGAGCAGCTGCATGATTCAGAAGAGAAGTCATGCAGTTGCAGGGGAAGGATACTAACCCCAGCCAAAGAATTGTCTGGAATGGTGAGAAAATGGAGGCAGGGAAAAGCATGAGGGTTGATGACTTTTGTATTACTTTCTAGTGTGATCAAATAAAAAGCAATAATGTGTTAGACCTCTGTGCAAAGTATTTATGTATTATATCTTACTCCTATCACACAGTCTTTTGAAGGGATACCAGAAGTTTCACAGTTGGTGGGAATCAGGTAAAGGGTGCGTTTAAGCTACTGGAGGATCTTGGGGATTAGTGCTAATGCATTAGTGCAGAACATAGCTTTAAATGGAACTGCTAATATTGGAACTTGGTAGCTGACTTTGTATCACTAATGGAAAAGTCCTAAACAATTTCAGAAAAAGTGGCAGAAAAGACCAGAAGAGTGGCTAAACTCAGAGATAGCACATGGATGGGTGGGTCTGTGCTCTGCTAATTCTCAACTGCCTAAGGTCCTTGGGGACCACAGCCAACTGGTATAAGTTAGAACAGCCATTGGGTTGCTTTAGTTTACCGTGAGGCTGCGGCCAGGGTAGCCTGCAATGTAAGTGACTTTTGACTGTTCCTCTTTCCTCTTCATGGACTAAGCAAATCCTAGCACAAGAGAGAAGCTGAGCCTCTAGTTTTTTAGAGTAATTTCTATATAAAACTGTACTCAACTTTTATCCTTATAATTTCATTCATATGACATTCTATAGGGCCTATCCATAAGGATAGAAACAAAGGGCAATGAGCAAAACTACCACCAACATTAAAATAGAGATGTCAAGCTATAAACTATGTTAAATAATACCTGGCTCTATGCAAGTGTGCTAGCAGGAGAGAGGTACATGGTGCCCCAACTATGTCAGCACACATCTGAAGGAGGCAGCCATTATTTGGCTGGCTGCACTCAGATCTAGGAGTGAGGGCCAGCTAGCCTGCTGACTGCACTTACTGGCCCAAACAAGGCATGGCTAGGCAGAGTGCAGGGTACTGCCTGCACTTTACGCTGGACAGCACTGCCAAAAGTGCACTTAACATGGTTTGAAAGATCTACAACAGTAAAACCAGTCAGGTACCACAGTGGCAAATGCATTGCAAGGAGATATTTAGAGCCACTTCATCATGTTCCTCCACTCCCTAATATTGTAACTATTGGAGCTTGAGAGGTGATTCTCCCACCTTAGTGCACTAGTGACAGGCAGGGCCATAATTTGATCTTACTTTTTTAGGTAAGAGTAGCTTTCGTGTAAACAAAAGACTTGATATGGCTGGGAAGGTAGCTGAATTAGGGATAAAGGCTCAAGATATGCTGTGTAAACACTGACTAGGAAACAAACATTAAGAGAATTTACAACAAAATTCAATTCTCACAACCATTAATAATTTCAAGGAGGGAATGAAAGAGGAAAAGAAACACAAAAATCTACATAAAAAGACATATGATATTTACCCACATTTTACTGGATGGTATCCAAAAGCACTCACTATTCATGGTTTGTGAATATACAACTTGTGGGCCAATTTCTTTCCCAGTGCATGCACAATTACCATTAATGAGCATTATCTTACACTCTTCATGTAAGCAAACTTCTCACTGACCTCAATGGGACTTAATTCATGTTTCGCCTGACTCTGAGTAAGAAGTACAAGGTCAGAGCCTTGAATTAATGAGTAATGGACCCAAGAACATATCAGAAACAGAATTTGCTCCTTACTGCCTTGTTTTCAGAGCAAAATAGCACACACACACACACACACACACACACAACTATATGTGCATGCCAACTGGGAATTTTGCATGCATATGTGACTAGAATGACAGTTGTCTAGCCAAATGTGATCCCCAACTTGAATGCATGAGTGGCTGAGCATGAACAAATTAGGCACATATATCCGGTCCTGAATTTTGGCTGCAGGGGTAAATTCTATGGCTATGTACAGGAGCTAAAAAACAATGTTTTCTGATTGTCATCTAGGGCCATATCTTCTACCAATCTGCACATGGAAAAGACCAGCTGGAGTCAACAGAATCACAGGTTTCAGAGTAGCAGCCCTGTTAGTCTGTATTCGCAAAAAGAAAAGGCGTACTTGTTTGTTAAATTTGTTAGTCTCTAAGGTGCCACAAGTACTCCTTTTCTTTTAACGGAATCACAGAAATTGGACATGGAGTAGATTTACTAGAACATTCAACCCAGCCCTTTACAAAAGTAGGATTATAATCGATTATATGTTTTTGAAGATATGTCCATGCCCTTAAGAGCAGAATCTGACCCCCCAGTGTTTCTGACTGATATTGCAGAGGTACAGATTAGTTATTTCAGTGTTCACTGATCTCTTAATAACTAGAATCACCTTGCCACAAATCTGGTAGCACAACACTGCAGAGAGAAAGCATACATTAATAATAAAGTGACCTGCAGACTAATGCTCTACCAAATTCAAAAGTCATTTTCAAGTATATATGTTAAGCTGACATGCCATTAAAATAAAAAATTAATAAATGGAGGCAACAAGAAGCAGCACATTTCATTTCACATTAAATACTTCAAGGTGGCTTGTCACTCCATTTCTTCCCCAAGAGATGATAGCTAAAAATAGCTTATTGGAATGAAGGACAGCACTACAAATCTCCTTAACTTTGGACCATCGGAGTTTCCATATCAGTTCAAAGTTTCATTAGCAAAGAGTGAAGCTGCATGTTGGTTAGGCTGTACAAGTAGAACTTTATTAAACCCTGTGTACTGCTCTGTCTCTTTTGCTGAGTTGCTTCTAGCCTAACTTCACCACCTGTTCCCTGGTGTCGCCTCAGTAACAACCCCTCAAGGGAACATGGACTTTTGACTGCAGTTGCACTGATCATGATACAACTTCCCTATTTTACAAACATTTTAAATATAAAAGCATCCAAAACAATTAATTGGTGCCTGGACTCCCACCTAATGTTCCTTTGGCAAAGGATTGCTAGCACATAGCCTAGTTGTAGCCTTGTCTTTATCACAGACTCAGCTGCTTACATAGTTTTTGGGATATAGTTTGGTCTCCTCAACAGATAACTGTACCAGAAAGACCTCTCTCTGTCTCCTTGTCAACTGTCTCCAACTTTAGTGAACTCCTTCTCTCTTCCCCCAGAGCAGAAATCTGGAGGGGCACTTCACATAGCATGGCCCCCCTGCATATCACCTACTCCTATGGGAATGCCAGGGAGGAGCTGCAGTGGTCAAATTCCCATTTGTGTGCCAATACTTTGAATTTCTATGGGGAAACTGGGGTCCATCATTAGTGAATACAGTGGTAATGCCATCTTTCACAAAGTGAGTCTTCAGTTTGCCAATTATTGACTTGTTTTTTGTATCAGACAGGACATTGACTTCCCAAAAGTTTGAATAGCAATCCACTGTAATCAAGTTCTGCTTTTCTTTTAAGGTAAATAAATCCACTTCTACCTTTCCCCATGGTCAGGTGGGCAGCTCATGTGGCAATAGAGTCTCTTTATTTTGGCATTTATCACATGACCAGCAGGTGTCACACCTTCCATCATTCCTGGCAGTAAACACACTTGAGCCCATATAAGAGAGCTGTCAATGCCCAGGTGTGAAGCATGTATTTTTTGCATGCCATTCTTACATAATGAAGCATGATGACAGCTCTCTGTCTTGTGTATTCAGCTCTTCTTTAGTTTGAAAATATGGTTCTGCTCCTACTAGTGCTCGGATTTTTGTCTTCTGGAGACCCTGCTAGTATTATTGTCTTGACACTTGTGGTTGGGTGTCCTTTTCCATAGCCATGTTGATTTCCAGCAGTTTTGCTGCTGAAACTGGGAGATAGCAAAGGAAATTAGCAGATTCAATGTCCTGATCCCCTTCCACCACTTTTCTGATGCTGGGTATCTATGCCCTGCTCAGAGTGTAAGCTAACATCAGTAATCATCCTGGACAATGTCTGATCTCTATCTGGTAATGCTTGAGGAGCATCTATATGCACTGCAATCTCTTTGGAGAAACAGGAAGGGACTTTGCCATGATTGTCTTTAGGGGTTTGTGGTCTGATTGCACGATTATTGACTGTCCATAGGTGTATTGATAGAATTGCTCCACCCCAAATTTCACAGCCAGAAGCTTTCTTTCTATTTGTGTGTAGCCCTGTTCAGCCCTCTGCTGGCATAAGCAACCAACTGCTCCTGCAAAAGAGCTACACTCAACAATCCTTTTGCTAGTACATCACACTGGATTGTCAGTGGCTCTCCTGGCTCAAAATACTTCAGGGTCGGGGCATTTATAATCATGGTTTTAGCATGTCAACATAAGAACGATCATACTGGATCAGACTAAAGGTCTATCTAGTCCAGTGTCCTGTCTTCTGAGAGTGGCCAATGCCAGGTGCCCCAGAGGGAATGAACAGAACAGGTAATCATCAAGTGGTCCATCCCCTTTCGCCTATTCCCAGCTTCTGGCAAAAGGTTGCTGTTGGGGACCTGCTCAGTCCCACTCAACATCCTGCCTTGTGAACTGACATATTGGTTCCACTACTGCAGCAAAGTGTGGACAGAAAATATATCCTTCCTATGAAGAGCTGTACCCCTTTCATATCCATTAGAGCTGGTATGCCTGATTGCCTTGATCATGTTGGAATCTGCTTTCAGTCCCTCTGCTGTGAGCAGAGGTCCAATGCACGTCACCTCATGCTGTTTGAATCACCTTTTTCTGGGTTCAGTTTTACGTTCTTGCCCCTGCACAGCAGTAGAAAAATATATTTTGTTGAGCCTCTTTATCAGTGCTCCTTGCATCTACAATGAAGTTATAATCTGCAATTATTTTCATCCCAGGCAGTCCTTCCAGACTTGGGGGAGTCTTCGCTGAAACACCTCTGATATCTGGTTTAACGGGGCCAACTCACAGCCGCATCACCTCCTGCTCTCTTCGACCACCGGGGTGACTTTTACTAGTGGTGTCTCACACCCCGTTACTTCCACTTCCTCCACCATGTCCATCATCTGGACCCACGTCACTCCCTGACCATGGTATCCTCTTTGGGACATGGCCCTCGGACTGTGTCCCAGCCCACTGTCTCCCCCTTTTGGGGAACAGGCGGTCCTCAGTCCCTCCTTGTGCCTTAGCAGCCAACTGCAGTCTCTAGTATAGCCTCTGGTTGCAGCGGGAATGGCAGTCTAGAATTAGGCCACTCTCCTCATTGGCAAGTAGGGCTAAAAGGGGGAACCCAGGCCCACCCGCTACTCTGGGTTCCATCCCAGGGACCCTATAGCTAGCAGCCACTTTTTGCCCCTCCTCCTATTCCAGCCACCTATTTTCCCTGGGCCACTTTGCCCATAGTCCTAGCACCTTCCCTACCCTTGCTTCAGGGCCTCAGTCTGGCCATGGTCAGCCAAGAGCTCTGCTATTGCGCCACTACCTGTCCATCACTGCAGTATCTCTGGTGCTCCTCAGCAGACAGTCCTTCCCCTTTTCTCTCCAGGGAGAGACTATCCCTTGCTCTGCTAAGCAGCCCTTTATATATAGGCTGCTCCAGCAACCCTTGTCTTGACTGGCTTTCCCAATAAACCCTTTCCTGACTGGCTGGGTTCTGCGCAGACTCTCCAAGGCTGCCTTAACCCTTCTCCTGCCTGTGTGGGGCAGCTGCCCCTCCACACTGGACTTATGCCCATTGGCATGCACAGCTATCTCTAGTGACCGAATGACATTGCAAATGTTGTCAGCATACTGAACTCTTTACCCAAACCCCATTCCTCACAGCATAGATGGTAAAGATTCTGGCTTGGAAAGGCCATGGTATAAAGTTATACTGAGTGTTTGCACTGCAGGAAAGAAGCATTAATTAACGTAAAGCGCTGGTCCTGCACACAAGGTGGTCCATTGAAATAAAGTGAATCATTGTGAAATATCAAAGGTCAAAGACTTTGTTGATTGCATCATCCCCTCCCCCATAGACACATGAAAAGAAGACAGGTGCTGACATTTGTTCCATCAGTTTGAGCTCTGGGGGAAGGGAATCAAAATGCATGAGAAGAAGGAACTGTATCACTATGCTGCTTGGAATTTGGGGAGGAAAATATTTCTAAGTTTAAGCAAGGGATCCCCAAATTGCTCATCTTGGGTTTGCCCTAAAGGACAAACAGAACTTGCCTATTACAGCAGCTTCTATTATCTTTTGAAACCTAGACTGTGACTCATTTGTGTGCCTATGTTTACCTGATTTAACCTTGTAAATAACTCATTTCTTTTTCTTAGTTCATAAATCTTTAGATAATTTATTATAGGATTGGCTATAAGCATTGTATTTAGTAAGATATCTAAGGTGCAATTGACCTGGGGAATATGACTGGTTGGCTGGGGCTGGGAGTAACCTGAATACTGTTGTGATTTTTGGTGTAAGGGACCATCTGGGGGCCAGTTGGCGGGTTGTTCAGTGTTTTTTAACAATCTGCCCTGAGATTGACACTCATGGTTGGTAGCCATTCTATTCAGCTTTACACTGCTATCCAGCTGAAATCATGCAGGGTGTTTCCCTATTAACAGTGGTGCATGAATGGAAGTTGGTATTGTCCCTTGTTGCTTTCCTGTCCTAACAGCCAGTACATTCAAGACAAGTCATGATATCATCACCACTATCTTATGTGCCACCCATCTCTTGCACATCTGATTAACCCTTTCTGGGACCTTCCTCTGCTTTTGCACACACTGCTACAATGGGTCAATTTACTATATTCCTTACAATACCAAACTAGTGTGGAGCATGTCTTCTTACCTGCTCACGTTGTCTCCCACAGTAAATGCATCTCCAGATGGCTCTGGAACCCTAGTCACCTGCTTTCCTTTGATGTTGTCTCACAGCATGTACTTCTGGCAGTGTTGTGCCTGCTGGGGCTTTCATCCTCTCCTGAGGCTTCCATTGCACGCCCCACATCTAAGCGTCTATCTAATGTAAGACCACCTTCCCACAAGCAGTCATTCCTGTATGTGGTGATCCCAAGTGCCACAGACTACCCTGTTCCAAATCAGGGAGTCTGGCAAGTCCACAAAATTGCAAGTAGCAGCCATTGTGCAGAAGGCTGTAACACAGGGTCCTTTCCCCTCTCCTTTGGACCGGCCTCTAGTGAAAAACCTGGGTTGTGCCACAGTTTTGTTCTGGTGCGGGAAGCATTATGTTCTCAGGGATCCTAGCACTGCTGTGAGACTTGAGGCAGAGCTTCCAAGTGGTGCAGCTCTCTCTGCCTGGTTCCTCAATACAGATTTACTTTCCTGCTGATGTCATCCTCCTGGCCAGGTCTATGTACAGTTCAAACTCCTCCTTCCACCAGGGCCATTGCTGGGCTGAGTTCATGTCTGCAAAATCCAGGGCTCCAGGGGCGTTCAAATCGAGTTCCATGGCTCACGCTACCAGCTGATACACTTCAGGGAACTCACAACTCAGATGCTGATACCATGTTGCATTACCAAAAAGTGAAGCTGAATGCAGGTTCAATTGAACAAGTGGAACTTTAGTAAACCCTGTGCACTGCTCTGTCCATGTGGCTGATTTGCTTCTACCCTAACTGCACCCGTTCACTATTCCCCTGGTGTTGTCTCAATATTGGCCCCTCCAGGGAACGACTGACTCCAGTTCCACTGATCATGATACAATCAGAATAGTGGTCTATCTAGTCCAGTAGCCACATGCTTCAGAGGAAGGTGCAAAACTCCTCTATAATGGAAAACTATAGAACAACTTGCTCATAAGGGAAGTAATCTCCTAACTTCATCTGTCAGCTACGTGTTGGCTTACGCCTTGTGAAGCCTTTAAATTTCTTTATTCTATCTGATGAAAATCTAGATCACTGTTTCTCACCATTTTCAGGCTTGTGACCCTTTATTCAAAGTCAAACATTTCTGCAATCCCCTTTTGTTTACTATAAAAGGAAGAGTAAAATATGTATCAATGATTACTAAATGTCTATATTTAATTTTCTGTGTGTTTCTAGTTGACAGAGAATACGTGACCTGGAAGGGAATAGGGGTATATGGTAAATGGGGAAATGAGATTTTCTTTGCTGCAGAAAATTTCCAGTGCCTCATGATCCCAATGATTGCCTTTCATATACTCCTAAAGGTCACAGCCCACCAGTTGAGAAACATTTCTCTAGATCATTGACCTTGTAGTCACTATGTGTAACCCTCAATGAGATTACCTTGATTCCTGGGGCTCTGTCTGCTAGCAGCTCAAGGAGATGCACACTGTCCCTGGTAGGGAGGGGGAGCTAAGGCAAACTTACAGTCTGCCTGGCAACCAGTAGGGAATGAGATGCCCTTCACAGGGAGGTCAGGAAAGGGGAGAAACCATTTTTGAGTCAGTCTGGAGCCAGCCAGGGCAAGGGCAGGACTGGCTGTGTGGGGAGCTGGTGAGTCCCAGGCCTGCATGCAGAGTTCCCCCCTGAGAACTGGCCGCTAGGGACCTGAAAGCAGGATCCCTCAGCTGGGCTTTTCCTTCTCCACTGATGATTCCCAGTTTGTAAAGTTTTACTGGGAAACTTCCCCAGCCAGGCTGAGTTAGCTCTCCAGCTCCCTAGGTGAGACCAGTCACCACATGGTCAGCTCTGCTCTGTCTGCTGGTTCAGGGCTGCTGCCTGCTGTGTGTGTGTCTGGACGCTGGGCTAGGAGACGTCAGTTTGGATTTTAGTACAGTTGTTTAATCTGCACTTTGAGCCCTGCACCCCTTTGTGATGAGGGGAAATCAAGGGACTGAAGCAGCCTGATTCCTGCCTGAAGAGGATCCCTGCCAGCAGAGATCAGCCCCTCTGCAGTGACTGAGGAGTCCAGAGTCATCTCTGAACCTGACGATCATTCATGGAGTTTGTGAGTGCACCGTCTTTTAGTTAGTTAGTCAGGGAATTTGTTTTGGGGACCCCCTACTCCCTGAATTGTGTTCTCAAACCCAGGGAGTAAGGGTTTGGGGATTTTATAACCTGCTGCATCTTAAACCTGTGAAGGGATTTACCACCTTCTCCCACTTGTGAGTCCTTTGGGCTGTACTGAACCCATTCAGCCATGCTGCTGAACCACTGCAGAGAAGAATTTTGTGGTTATAGGTCATCAAGGGCCGCAACAAAGTACACATACCAACAGGAACTAATCTTACATTTGCTACATCAAGTCACATGACTGGGGAAGGTCAAAGGTATTAGCAGCGTGGGCACCGGTGAACCTAAAAATAGTATTTTACCCTGTTATGTTATATTTGTCTCCTGTTTAATATGATTATTTTGTTGAATATATTGTGTGTGTTTGTGTTATTTCTTGAAAGTCTCCAATTATCTGGCAAGTAAGTGGGGATTACCCTGTGGTTAGAATTTTCCTCCCAAGCTGCCCTGATGATCCTGCCAGGAAGGAGCAAGGGGGGTGGAGGCACCGCCAAATAAATTCATAGGAAAAAATAAAGAAGACACTGTGATGGGTTGGATCACAGAAACCCCCTTGGAAGCTGCCACCTGATGTGCCAAGACTACTTCTGCCTCTGCTTTCCTGCCAGCTTAGGACTTCAGTGCCCTGACTGGTTTGAGCCAGACCTGCTAGCCTGCTGCAAACCCAGACCCAAACCACATCGCCTAACAGCTGTAGCCTTAACTGAAAGCAGCTTACAGAAGTGAGCCTGTCTAACACTCAGATGCCCAACTCCCAATGGGGTCCAAACCCCAAATAAATCTGTTTTACCCTATATAAAGCCTATACAGGGTAAACTCATAAATTGTTCGCCCTCTATAACGCTGATAGAGAGATATGCACAGCTGTTTGCCCCCCCTCCCCTCCAGGTATTAATACCTGGGTTAATTAATAAGTGAAAAGTGATTTTTATTAAATACAGAAAGTATGATTTAAATGGTTCCAAGTAGTAACAGACAGAACAAAGTGAATTACCAAGCAAAATAAAATAAAACATGCAAGTCTAAGTCTAGTACAATAATAAAAACTGAATACAGATAAAATCTCATCCTTAGAGATATTTCAAAAAGTTTCTTTCACAGACCAGACACCTTTCTTGTCTGGGCACAATCCTTTCCCCTGGTACAGCCCTTGTTCCAGCTCAAGTGGTAGCTAGGGTATTTCTCATGATGGCTGCCTCTCTTGTTCTGTTCCACCCACTTATATATCTTTTGCATAAGGTAGGAATCCTTTGTCCCTCTCTGGATTTCCACTCCCTCCTTCTCAATGGAAAGCACCAGGTTAAAGATGGATTCCAGTTCAGGTGACATGATCACATGTCACTGTAAGACTTCATTACCCACTTGCCAGCACATACACATACAGGAAAACTTACAAGTGAAACAGAACCATCTACAGACAATTGTCCTTGTTAATGGGAGCCATCAAGATTCCAAATCACCATTAATGGCCCACACTGCATAATTACAATAGGCCCTCAGAGTTATATTTTATATTTCTAGTTTCAGATACAAGAGTGACACATTTATACAAATAGGAGGACCACACTCAGTAGATTATAAGCTTTGTAACGATACTTTACAAGAGACCTTTTGCATATTCCAGTTACATTATATTCACACTCATTAGCATATTTTTATAAAATCATATAGAGTGCGTCACAGATACACCCTGCTGAGTGGGTGGCGGGATCCAAAAGAACTCACACCTGTCCATCAAAACGTGTAAACAGATTGGCATTAAAGAAGGTAACCGGGTGGAGAGGGGGCACTACATATGTAATAAATAAGGACTCCAGGATTGGGTCCTGTGGACCCATGGATAGACATGTGGGTGTATGGGTGTCTGTGCACATCAATGTGCAGACTGCATCTGTTCTGGGGCTGCAAAAAGCAGAAATAAGCTGCTCGCTGTAAACTTCTTTTTAAAAATCAATAGCAGAGGTAAAGTTTCCAGCAAACAATACTTCTGGGAATTATACTGTTATTTTAGGAGGAACTGATTGCCTAATGTTGTAACATCATTCTGGGAAGTATTTCTTTGTACTTCTTGGAATTGTGTCAAATCACACTGTCGGTGTAGCTGTGCTACAATGACCAGGATGGATAACAGTAAAGGGTGGGCAAAGTGGTTTGGATAAAATAAGAATGGATGCAAACTTTCATCTAAAACCTAAAATCAAAGTTACTTTCTGGCGTTTACAAACGTTTCAAAATATTTCTGGTCTAACCCAAACCAAGAAGTACTGGGAATCTTGCTGAAAACTGGTTGTTGTAAAATTTTGGGGATGCTTTCCAGATCTGTGTGGGAAAGCATGAGAACTTCTGCATGCTTATCTCAGCTGAACCTTCTGAGGTCTGTCTAATGCTATCAGGTAAGATCTACATATAGATAGCTGATTCTACCCTAAAGTCAATGACTGATAAATGATAATAGCTGGAAACACCACAAAATTATCAAGAAGATGAGTGATTATGTATCATACTAAATACTGGGGGCCTGATTCTCAGTTACAGTGAGGTCCCTTTCCCCCCATTCTGGAAATGTCTTAAGGGGGTCAAAAACAGCCTCTTGAGGATGTCTCCTTTGTAAGGAACCTTCCCAGCCAGGATAAAGGCTCTACACAACCCTACCAGAGTTTGGCTGGGGCAGGCAGAGGATATGGCTGACGTTCACTGATATGCACTGCTTTCCAGAGCCCATATGGAAAGCAGAGTAAACAGCACAAGCTGGAGCAGCCTTGTAGCACCACAGCTTCCCCAGAATACAGATGGTGAAATACCAGCTCTAAAGAAGTCAATGGGAGTTTTGCATTGATAGAGCCAGGATTTCACCCTCTTAATACAAAACCTTAAAGACATCTTTGCCTCCCTGCTCTCCGTCCCTGCCCCAAGCACAGGAACTGAATAATTGAGACCTGAGAATCTGAATCTAAAACTTAGCTGTAACTGAAAGTTTGTCGAGACAACTGACATCTGGAAACAGAAAGCAACCTGAAGTTTCTATAAAAATCTTTAAAGAGGAGGTGTTGCCTGCTAAAAGATGGAGGGGAAAAATATCTAGAGATCAAACATTTTAGCAAGGGATGGCTACACCTCAAAATGTTTGAGATTTTGTTATCTCTTATATGGGTCTGCAAAACCCCTTCAAGTTTACAAACTGTTTCCCCCCAGAACATGAATCCATTCTTCTATTCCAAAGGTGACTCAATTTTTTTAAAAAAGGTTTCTCTGTCTAAAGAAGAGCAGTGTTTTGTACTAGTGATAAAATAATCCCCCATAAAGCAAGGCAAGGCAAGGCTAGCACAAATGGATACCCTCTAAAATAGAATTCATATGTAAGAATTCTTACAAACTTTATACAAGAAATTATTTTTCTCACTCTCTGATTTTTTTTAATGGACTCTCTGAGCTAGCTCCTCAGATGATGTAAATCAAATAGCTCCATTGATTTCCACAAAACTATGCTGATTTACATCAGCTAAGGAGCTGGCCTTCTCTGTTCCCCCTATTCTTGGCTCATTAAGAAAAATGTGAACCCAATCATTTTACAAATGAATTTCCAAAATCCACAATGTGGGGTCAAAATTAGGCAAAATGAGTTCATCCATGTCAACCCCCCAGAAAATTTTGATGAATGCAACCATAATATGGTTTTATCATGCCTTTTAAAACTTAGATGGGCAATTAATTCTTAATTTGAGCATCTTCACATATTAAAGTTACTTAGTAGTAAAACATCTTATTGTATATAATAAAACATAATATCAAATATTCAGTTCCTCAGCCTATTATTCAGATACTGTCCTGGAAAAGTAGGAGAAAAATGAATAACTGAACAGATTTCAATACTCTTTGAGCACTTATTACCTAGACTGTACACCCCTACAAAGAGAAGCTGGCTTCAAAAGTATAGTGCACATTTTCAAAATGTATATAGTCTAGAGCACACTTCAGACAAACCTCTCTAGGGGATATTTTTGTTTTTATATGCATTCTGCTGAATATCTAAATCAGAAGAGTAGAACCTTACATATAGCAGAAAGGCAGTTAAAATGGATACTTTTAGGCTCAATATTAACAATTATTGCTAGGAATTTTATGGAAATAGAGAAATCTGCTACAGCAATTTTACCAGCCAGATTTAATAAAACCAAAATTTCATCACATTAGGCTTACGCTAAGGGAGATAGATTTAAATCTCTTTGCCATGTTTAAAGAATCAAAAGAATTTAAGATTAGAGAGTTTTTTTTCTTTTTTGGAAATGAAATCAGTTATCTCACTTCAGGAAAAAGTTATGCAGTTCTGGAAATACACATTAATCATATAATAACTTGCTGCTGTTCTATGCTGGAGCTTTGTAAACTCTTCTTGGCATTTGCTAAAGAGGAACAGAGGAATCCTTGCCTCATAAGACTCATGAAATGTTCTTTGATTTTTTTCTTCAGATGAAAGGTAAGAAAAGGGTGATTTAATGAATAAGGGTATATCTACACTACGAAATTAGGTCGATTTTATAGAAATTGATTTTTAGAATTCAATTTTATATAGTTGATTGTGTATGTCTACACTAAGTGCATTAAGTCGGCGGACTGCGTCCTCACTACCGTGGCTAGCATCAACTTACAGAGCGGTGCACTGTGGGTAGCTATCCCACAGTTCCTGCAGTCTCCGCTGCCCATTGGAATTCTGGGTTAAGCTCCCAATGCCTGATGGGGCAAAAACTGTCGTGGGTGGTTTGGGGTACATGTCGTC
This sequence comes from Dermochelys coriacea, assembly GCF_009764565.3. Lineage (NCBI taxonomy): Eukaryota > Metazoa > Chordata > Testudines > Dermochelyidae > Dermochelys > Dermochelys coriacea. The sequence continues at coordinate 68,934,213 of NC_050075.1, read as the reverse complement.
AGGCCCCCCGTCCCCCCTCCATGAAAGCAACGGCAGATAATCATTTCACACTTTTTTTCTGGGGTCCTGTCCGCTGGCTCTGCTCATCCCGCTGCCTGCCTGGATGATCAGAACCCCAGGCAGGCAACGGGCTGAGCGGGTCTGATGGACAGAGCCCCAGACCAGCAGTGGGCTGAGTGGTTCAGCCCGCTGCTGGTCTGGGGCTCCGGTTGCCGGCTCCTGCCAGCCGGGGTCCTGGCCGCCGGCCCCGCTCAGCCTGCTGCCATGCTTGCCATACCATGGCAAGCATGGAGCCCGCTCAGCTCACTGTCACCATACATCTCCTGGGTGCTGCTGGGAGACGCGGTACAGCATTGCTACACAGCAGCAGCTTCTTGCCTTCACGGTAGACTATGCAATAGGACTGATAACTGTCGTACGTCTCCTGGGTGCTCCTGGCAGACCTCGGTGAGGTCGATCGGAGCACCTGGACAGGCTTGGCTATCCTCCTCTTAGATCACCGAATGGGAGTGACTCCAGGTCATTCTCTTTGTTAAATTTCATCTCATGGAGATTCAGTCCTGCCTGGAATATCGTGCAAGCTGGAGGCTTGCTCTCCCAGGTAGCAGCACCGCACGGTCGTACCTACCCCAGCCTACCCCTTGCTCCCATTGCTCATGAGGGCTGGACAGTAGTTAGGAGCAGTTCAACTTGTGGAATGACAAATCCAGAATGAAGGATTGCACTGTATGGGCCATGTTAAGATTATTTCAGAGTCCTAGATAGCATTTAGTCCCTATAAAAGGCTACATGAAAATTTCCCTCCACCCCTAACAAAAATGTTAATTTATCAGAGCAGCTTAAAGGGTAAGGAACCTGGGATTATAACTTAGAGAGCTTTCATATTATTTCACTCATAATTGATATAATTCAAAGTAAAATTTCACAGCACGATATGTTCTAAGATTAAAAATGCAGGAGTTAGAAAAAGGAACAGTGACCTGTTTCTGGGCGGTTTTAAACCAGGGATCTTTTGCGTGTTAGGTGAACATGATAACCACTACGCTACAGAAATCCAACTCAAGTGTATCCCTCATGTGGTCCCTATTATACTTTATGTAACGTGTGGTTGTGTATTATTAATAGTTTGGTGTGTCACGGGGCTTCTCCTTTTTTGCCACAGACTTTGCCGAATGCACAGGAATGTTTTCTCTAGCTACAGAAGCTACCTAATGCAATGTCTATATCTATGGCCTTCCTGCTCACAAAGCGGTCATGTCCCTGCCCAAGGCTGACACAGCACGGGCAGGATTGCTAGTGCATCTGAGTTCAAAGTGCTGTCCAGAGCGGTCACAATGGAGCACTCTGGGATAGCTCCCAGAGGCCAATACCATCTAATTGCATCCACACTACCCCAAATTTGACCCGGCGATGTTGATTTCAGCGCTAATCCCCTCGTCGGGGTGGAGTACAGATATCGATTTTAAGAACGCTTTAAGTTGACAAAAATGGCTTCGTCGTGTGGACAGGTGCAGGGTTAAATCGATCTAACGCTGCTAAATTCGACCTAAACTCATAGTGTAGACCAAGGCCAAGAAATGAAGGATTTTTTTTTCTTTCTGGGCTTGTGAGCTTCTACATGGTGGAGAATATAGGGAGTGCCAATGTAGCATAGTTTCTATTTAGTAAATAGGTCACTGGGAATATTTCATGTATGGAGCTGAAGTGTTGTACCCTTGCACTTGCCTATATTCTCATGTATGGAATGCAGTATAAAATCCTTCTTACTTCATCAAAACAAAGGAGTCTGACGACTCATAGAAATTTCACAAACGACAAAGCACAGAAGGTAGAAGTTAGATCTCAATTTAAGTTTTATTTGTTTAGGATCTTGTGACTTCTGATCCCAGTTCCTGAAAAGGGCATATCTTAGATGTACAAAGAACATGAACAAAAATCATGTACACACCAATGGTGCCCATATTTTTTACTAAGGTGACCCACCTACTGCATTTTGTCTTGTTTGGGGACCCACTGTTACATATAAATACACAGAGAGGAAGAGAGAGAGTGTGAGTGTATATAACTGCTCTTTGCTATTTTTATTCGTTTATTTTAAATTAATTCATCCCCCTTGCTCTCACTCTCCCATCCTTGCCCCCTTGTGTGGATAGTGAACTTTAATAGGGAACTTGCTACACGCATATAATTTGAATTCATTATTCCTTTAAGTGACAGTTGAAGACAGACTACAACAAAATGAAAACACAAAACAGCGCTCCAAGCAGTCTCTGTCCTGGGAAAAATTAGCCTCTCAAAGTTCTTTTTATGTCTGGTGGGCTCAGCTGAAACAGACCCCAAAACACAGATCCCCCCTTCCAGCCACACAATCCCAGGCTTCTCCTGCAACTCCTGCCTTTCCCAACTGGCCTCCAAAGGCCTCCCATTTGGCTCCCCCTGGCCCTGCCCCCATTGCAGCTTGGGAGGCCTTGGGGAGTTGGGGGATTGGAGAGTGAGTGAGCTCACCCTGCATTTGCATTGCAGCAGTGATGCCTGTCCTACAGGGTGGACTCAGCTTCCTACTCTGGACATTGTGACCCACTGTTTGGGAAGCACATAATCCATATGAAAGCATTTCAAGTCATATACCAGTACATGCCCGAATAACAGTAATGCCAGTTAAGAATTTTTAAGAATGATTAACAAATTCCATTAATGATATCCATTGCACTATGTATCCTCTGTTGTCTATTCATTCCAGTTGCAGCATAAAAGCGCACACACACACACACACACACACACACACACACACACAGCTACATACAAACCCATCACTGAAGTCAATGGATTTTTATCATTATTTCATTTCAGTGAGGAATTTGGCCCACACCGTTTATTTTCCTCATAGGCACAAAAATACAGTTTGATACCATGACAAGGAATTCATACCAAAAGGGCACAAGGATAAAGCAGAATTGTGTAGGGTGCAAAGGCTACAATAGATACACATATTATACCTGAAATGATTTGGCTTCTCCTAAAAGCCTCTGAGAAACAGAGTGGAAGAACAGGAAGAGTTTTCAGTGTGCACTTACAAATGGGGCCTACCCAGAAAAAGTGTACGAGACAAAGGAAAAGGAAAAGGTGAGGAATGGCCAGTCCTGAAAGAGCACAGATAGTAGAGGCTGAAGAAAGAGTAGGAGGGAAGCAAGGATTTGTATTGGAAACATACTTTATTTGATCTAACAGAACTAATCAAAGAAAAAAGGGAAAACTCACATGGATTTATTCTCCTCTCTCAGAACCCACCACCCCAACACACACAAAATACTTTTAAGCACACTCTTTTCCTTTACATATGCTCAGAGTCAAAGACAGAAAGTGAAGGGCACCTCTACATTAAAACAAAAATGAAGCAGCATGTTGTAATGCTTTTGGGAAAGTTTTAGTTTGTTTCATCTAAACAGCAGCAAATCAGATCAGTCAAAAAAGGAACAGGGAGAAAAAGATTCTGAGTGTGGAGGAATGTCAGTGCTATAAAGAGAGACTCAATCATGGGGGGGAGGAAGGAAAATTACAAATAAAAGTGGTGGATGAAGATGCAGTGAAGGATCATTTCCCTGTAGATTCTTTAATTACATTTGAAAGAAAAAGTTTGTACCACAGTATAAACTGGCAAATCTTTGACTGTATCCAAACACTGTTTTACAGTGTAATGCCCATTTTCACTTGAAATATTCAGTTGTAAAAAGCAATTTTTGCAATTCAGTAATGTTTTTTACTTCAATTTTTCCTGTGGATTCCTGGCTCCAAGCTTGGGTGGCTAGCCCGAGCCCCAGCCAGTGCTGCAATGTCCACACAACTATTTGTAGAGCGCTAGCGTGAGCCCTGCTAACACACATTTGTCAGCCCAGGCTGGGAGGCTCACTCCACTGCAGTGTAGATATACCCTTAAAATGCACATCCGCACTCCCTGATTCTGCTGCTGTTCGGAGCACAATGTCTGCCCATGTGCCAGGTTAGAGCAGCCCGATATCAACAGGCCTAAAACTCAGATGAGGATCAGCATGGAATAGGAGTGCACCCTTTCTCCTGCTACACCAGGAGTAAATAAGGGAGAAGCATAATAGGCCCTAATCTGCTCCACACCACAAGAAGATCACCTGTACACTGGGATGAACTGCTCTTGACTCCTTTAAGACTGTTGTAGGATCAGATGGTGCCACCAATCTAGTGCAATAAGGCCACACCACATCAGAGAATCTGGCCTCATATTTCTAACCTGTACATTTGTGTAATTTGCTGCAACATTAACTAATATTGCATGGTGCATTAAACATATGAGTTGATTTAGAAAACTGTTTTCCAAGTCAGCTATTACCTTCAATTATTCATAAGTAGGACTAATATTCTTAGAATAAAATCTAATAAAAAATTTCAATCATCACATTAAAATTCTTATGGTAAAACCTGATTTCTAGCCAAATTCTGTATCCTCATTCAGATTCCAGAAAAGAAATAGGTTTCAGAGTAGCAGCCGTGTTAGTCTGTATTCGCAAAAAGAAAAGGAGTACTTGTGGCACCTTAGAGACTAACAAATTGATTAGAGCATAAGCTTTCGTGAGCTACAGCTCACTTCATCGGATGCATTTGGTGGAAAAAACAGAGGAGAGATTTATATACACACACACAGAGAACATGAAACAATGGGTTTATCATACACACTGTAAGGAGAGTGATCACTTAAGATAAGCCATCACCAACAGCGGGGGGGGGGGGGGGGGAAGGAGGAAAACCTTTCATGGTGACAAGCAGGTAGGCTAATTCCAGCAGTTAACAAGAATATCAGAGGAACAGTGGGGGGTGGGGTGGGAGGGAGAAATACCATGGGGAAATAGTTTTACTTTGTGTAATGACTCATCCATTCCCAGTCTCTATTCAAGCCTAAGTTAATTGTATCCAGTTTGCAAATTAATTCCAATTCAGCAGTCTCTCGTTGGAGTCTGTTTTTGAAGCTTTTTTGTTGAAGTATAGCCACTCTTAGGTCTGTGATCGAGTGACCAGAGAGATTGAAGTGTTCTCCAACTGGTTTTTGAATGTTATAATTCTTGACGTCTGATTTGTGTCCATTCATTCTTTTACGTAGAGACTGTCCAGTTTGGCCAATGTACATGGCAGAGGGGCATTGCTGGCACATGATGGCATATATCACATTGGTAGATGCGCAGGTGAACGAGCCTCTGATAGTGTGGCTGATGTGATTAGGCCCTATGATGGTATCCCCTGAATAGATATGTGGACAGAGTTGGCAACGGGCTTTGTTGCAAGGATAGGTTCCTGGGTTAGTGGTTCTGTTGTGTGGTGTGTGGTTGCTGGTGAGTATTTGCTTCAGATTGGGGGGCTGTCTGTAAGCAAGGACTGGTCTGTCTCCCAAGATCTGAGAGAGCGATGGCTCGTCCTTCAGGATAGGTTGTAGATCCTTGATGATGCGTTGGAGAGGTTTTAGTTGGGGGCTGAAGGTGATGGCTAGTGGCGTTCTGTTGTTTTCTTTGTTGGGCCTGTCCTGTAGTAGGTGACTTCTGGGTATTCTTCTGGCTCTGTCAATCTGTTTCTTCACTTCAGCAGGTGGGTATTGTAGTTGTAGGAATGCATGATAGAGATCTTGTAGGTGTTTGTCTCTGTCTGAGGGGTTGGAGCAAATGCGGTTATATCGTAGCGCTTGGCTGTAGACAATGGATCGAGTGGTATGATCTGGATGAAAGCTAGAGGCATGTAGGTAGGAATAGCGGTCAGTAGGTTTCCGATATAGGGTGGTGTTTATGTGACCATCGCTTATTAGCACCGTAGTGTCCAGGAAGTGGATCTCTTGTGTGGACTGGTCCAGGCTGAGGTTGATGGTGGGATGGAAATTGTTGAAATCATGGTGGAATTCCTCAAGAGCTTCTTTTCCATGGGTCCAGATGATGAAGATGTCATCAATGTAGCGCAAGTAGAGTAGGGGCATTAGGGGACGAGAGCTGAGGAAGCGTTGTTCTAAGTCAGCCATAAAAATGTTGGCATACTGTGGGGCCATGCGGGTACCCATCGCAGTGCCGCTGATTTGAAGGTATACATTGTCACCAAATGTGAAATAGTTATGGGTCAGGACAAAGTCACAAAGTTCAGCCACCAGGTTAGCCGTGACAGTATCGGGGATACTGTTCCTGACGGCTTGTAGTCCATCTTTGTGTGGAATGTTGGTGTAGAGGGCTTCTACATCCATAGTGGCTAGGATGGTGTTTTTAGGAAGATCACCAATGGACTGTAGTTTCCTCAGGAAATCGGTGGTGTCTCGAAGATAGCTGGGAGTGCTGGTAACGAAGGGCCTGAGGAGGGAGTCTACATAGCCAGACAATCCCGCTGTCAGGGTGCCAATGCCTGAGATGATGGGGCGTCCAGGATTTCCAGGTTTATGGATCTTGGGTAGCAGATAGAATACCCCAGGTCGGGGCTCCAGGGGTGTGTCTGTGCGGATTTGTTCTTGTGCTTTTTCAGGGAGTTTCTTGAGCAAATGCTGTAGTTTCTTTTGGTAACTCTCAGTGGGATCAGAGGGTAATGGCTTGTAGAAAGTGGTGTTGGAGAGCTGCCTAGTAGCCTCTTGTTCATACTCCGACCTATTCATGATGACGACAGCTCCTCCTTTGTCACGGCTAACCTGGTGGCTGAACTTTGTGACTTTGTCCTGACCCATAACTATTTCACATTTGGTGACAATGTATACCTTCAAATCAGCGGCACTGCGATGGGTACCCGCATGGCCCCACAGTATGCCAACATTTTTATGGCTGACTTAGAACAACGCTTCCTCAGCTCTCGTCCCCTAATGCCCCTACTCTACTTGCGCTACATTGATGACATCTTCATCATCTGGACCCATGGAAAAGAAGCTCTTGAGGAATTCCACCATGATTTCAACAATTTCCATCCCACCATCAACCTCAGCCTGGACCAGTCCACACAAGAGATCCACTTCCTGGACACTACGGTGCTAATAAGCGATGGTCACATAAACACCACCCTATATCGGAAACCTACTGACCGCTATTCCTACCTACATGCCTCTAGCTTTCATCCAGATCATACCACTCGATCCATTGTCTACAGCCAAGCGCTACGATATAACCGCATTTGCTCCAACCCCTCAGACAGAGACAAACACCTACAAGATCTCTATCATGCATTCCTACAACTACAATACCCACCTGCTGAAGTGAAGAAACAGATTGACAGAGCCAGAAGAATACCCAGAAGTCACCTACTACAGGACAGGCCCAACAAAGAAAACAACAGAACGCCACTAGCCATCACCTTCAGCCCCCAACTAAAACCTCTCCAACGCATCATCAAGGATCTACAACCTATCCTGAAGGACGAGCCATCGCTCTCTCAGATCTTGGGAGACAGACCAGTCCTTGCTTACAGACAGCCCCCCAATCTGAAGCAAATACTCACCAGCAACCACACACCACACAACAGAACCACTAACCCAGGAACCTATCCTTGCAACAAAGCCCGTTGCCAACTCTGTCCACATATCTATTCAGGGGATACCATCATAGGGCCTAATCACATCAGCCACACTATCAGAGGCTCGTTCACCTGCGCATCTACCAATGTGATATATGCCATCATGTGCCAGCAATGCCCCTCTGCCATGTACATTGGCCAAACTGGACAGTCTCTACGTAAAAGAATGAATGGACACAAATCAGACGTCAAGAATTATAACATTCAAAAACCAGTTGGAGAACACTTCAATCTCTCTGGTCACTCGATCACAGACCTAAGAGTGGCTATACTTCAACAAAAAAGCTTCAAAAACAGACTCCAACGAGAGACTGCTGAATTGGAATTAATTTGCAAACTGGATACAATTAACTTAGGCTTGAATAGAGACTGGGAATGGATGAGTCATTACACAAAGTAAAACTATTTCCCCATGGTATTTCTCCCTCCCACCCCACCCCCCACTGTTCCTCTGATATTCTTGTTAACTGCTGGAATTAGCCTACCTGCTTGTCACCATGAAAGGTTTTCCTCCTTCCCCCCCCCCCCCCCCCCCGCTGTTGGTGATGGCTTATCTTAAGTGATCACTCTCCTTACAGTGTGTATGATAAACCCATTGTTTCATGTTCTCTGTGTGTGTGTATATAAATCTCTCCTCTGTTTTTTCCACCAAATGCATCCGATGAAGTGAGCTGTAGCTCACGAAAGCTTATGCTCTAATCAATTTGTTAGTCTCTAAGGTGCCACAAGTACTCCTTTTCTTTTTGCAGAAAAGAAATAGTTTCCTTTCCTTAGCCCAGTTTATTCTGCAGGCTATTGCCACTATAACAAAACAGTATAGGTGTAGTGATTCCCTTCTCTCATGCCTATCATATCCTGTTCCCTAAGAGATGCAATAAAATGGGAACATGTATTGAGGATGCAAATCATGATGACATCAGCATGTTCCAGTAAGAGATCTAAGTGAGAAACACCTATATTTTTAAACTTTTTCTACTTGACATATTTTAATTCCAAAAACATGGACTTAACTTCTGACCCTCTATCCTTCACACCCCAAAACAGAATTTGCATCACTTTTCATTGTATATAACCTGTTAAAAAGTCCAAACCCTTCTCCAAAACTGGGCCAGATTCTGGATTCTGTCTCAATGGCAAGAGTTTGACTCTAGAGTAACTCCATGAGGTTACTCTTGATTCAGACCATTGTCAATGAGATCAGAATTTGGTGCCAGTGTTGCCATTTATAGGTAATCTGAGCATTCAGTGTAACCCTATATTCCAGGAACTGTTGCAGACCCTATTACCATCAGGATATCACAGGATTCACCTTCTGCATCAGAAATAAGTAACTTATTGTACTATAATAGTACTGTCCATAACATAATGAAAGATCATAAGGGTAATAAAACTGAGTTCCCATTAAACTACTAAAGACATTCTACCTCCACAATTTTGTCAGACTGTAACAGTAAGATATATAGGAAAATCAATAATGGGTTAAGTTTGTGGACCTTAAAAATTGATATTATAAGTCATGGTATATTCCACAAGAGCATATGTTAGAAAGGATTGTTAGAAAGATTATTAAATCAGTTTATTAAAGGCTCCCCAAATCTTTAAGGGCCAGCTACTAAGTAAACAGCTTATTATGGATGAAATTCAATCCTGTGCAGAGGGCCAACACAAGGTACATAAGTGATACCTGAGTCTTGCATCAGCATCTTCTGTGTAAGTCTTGCGTTATAACATCTTTGAAATAAGGACAATTATCTAAGTCCTATCTTGGTGTCTATATGCATCTCAAAAGATGCCTGCATTTACTCATGATTATCTTTCTGTACAGTTATGCTGAGGACATTGTTTTGCTCCAGCAAGACAGCTTTGAACCAGCTATCCAGCTGTCATATCTACCTGAACTAAAATAACCTGTCCTTCAACAAAAAAGTAAACTAACCAACAAAAAAAATGTCTAAACCAGATTGAGCTAGCAATCAATATAGTAGAATGAAATCCTTACTGTTCTGAGTTTTTCTAGAGGTGGAGGGTTCACTGAATTATCTGGAAAGCATATCTTAATGAAAAATTCTTATTCACAATAGTTAGGGTAATTCTAATCCAAGTGTGATTTAAAAACTACTGCAGATTTCACATTTTTAGAAGTATTAGAGGGCCAAAACCTGGTTATATGAAAAAAAGCCTGTGTAGCCCAGACAGTTGCATCTATTCAAATAAGCCGACAAAATATGTGCACTGAGAGAGAAATCCAGCTCCTGACACTCCATAAATGCTCTTAACTGCATCTGTCTTCAGGAGCAGAGAGACAAGGTGGGCGAGATAACATCTTTTATTGAACTCATCTCCAGGTGAGAGCAGAGTGAAAAGTGCTAATGGCACCAGACTCAGGACCCAATTCAGAAAATCTAAACTTTAAGCTTATGGTTAATTCCCATTCACTTCAATAAGACTTAAGTAGACGTGTCAGTGTTGCTCTGGATCAGGTTTTCTTGAACTGAAGCCAGAGATTATTATGAATTACAGCAAAAGTGCTCACTAGATTTTCAAAAAACCATGTCTCTTTACCCTGAAACCACATTTCCCGTTGCCATGTTGTGTGTCATAACAGGATATCATCTACAGGTCCATTTCACACACACTGGTGCTTGTGCCCTGACTTTGCTGTATTATATTACCTTCTCTTTCTTTATGCACCACGTAGGTATGGATAGGATTTAGATCATAATATATTTTAAAATGTCTAAGTATCATTAGCTTAAACAGCTGCAGGTTTGGAGATTGTCATCAAATACAGCATTAATAGGGAAAATCACATTGTAGAACATAGACTGTAAAATGATTTAAGTGGTCTGATAACAAGACCCAAAGAAGAGCTCTCTGCAGCTTGAAAGCTTGTCTCTTTCGCCAACAGAAGTTGGTCCAATAAAAGTCATTACATCACCCACCTTGCATCATTATGA